>NC_081554.1:187083226-187127892 GCF_963082655.1 Stomoxys calcitrans | reverse complement strand
CATGATTGGATCGAGTATTATGTTAGACCACTAAGAATATGCATACATACTTTATAGGTTCACAGATCGATATTTCAAGGTACCAGAAACGGTATAAAAGAAGTAGTATAGCCTTTTTACTATGACAATAAGTATAATAAAATAAATCACATACCAAATCATTATAAATCATACGCCACCTGTTGATGGCATGATTTATAATCATACGTTACAGTGTACAAGTAATAGAATATTCATAGGACACCAAGGACAAACCTTACAAAGTTCCTCAACAGTTTATTAAGTTTAAATAAACATTAGGAATCGAGAATTTTGTCACCTCCATTTATTTTGATTTTAGCTTTTTGACATCCCATTACACCTTCAATAAAAACTACTTATTTTTTCTTTTTCATTTACTTTAATTGTAAGTTATACTCATAAAGAGAGTAATGTGTACTCATTAAAACTAAACAAAAAGTCGCAAAAGTTTCACAATTAAAAATTAAAGCAATTGTCTGCTGGCAACCAGTTTGTGACTGCAATCACATTTCCTCCCCGACTTTTCAATGCTGTCTCTAGGTGTACGTGACTTTTTTTCCTAATAAGATGGACCGCTGTTACTATAGAGAGAACCTAAAAGAATAGAGCTGGAATTACCACAACAAATTTCAAACTTTTCCAAGAAAAAAATACACAAATAAACAAACAAATGATAAAGTCGTTGAACATGTTTTTTTTTGCCTGTCAAAAACATGCGAAATACAAGTTTTCACCACAGCAACAATTTAAAAATTCATACTTGTCGAGTTATAACTAATAAAGCTCAAAGGAATAAGAAAATATACATTTGAGAACCTGCTGTCTCCTTGCAGACTGCGTTCCAGAAAAGTGGGCAGAGTGAGAGAAAACACATATTGCATAACTAAAAAGATCTTCAGTAGCCCCAACAGCAGTCGATGCGGCAAGGGTGGGGAGCATGTTATGAAAATCCTCATTTTCTAAGAAAAAAAGGGTCTAGCAATATTTTGTGCACATTTGCTGGCAACTTTAATTTTAAACGTATTTTGTGTTCATCTCCAATGTGCATAACCATTTTCTGTCTACTATTTATGACCAAACCTCCACCATCATAGTGCATAATGGTGGTAGTAGGAATCCGTAATGAGGTGCACAATACCAAAAGGACTTACCATTGCCCAGAACAAACTCTGCCAACCACCCCCTCATCTTAAACAATTGCTGCAAATTAGTTGAACAATTTTCTTCCTTCTTTCATTTTTTATGTTTTTTGATTGAGACATGTTGATGATGGCTTCAAATGTAGTTGAAGGGTCCCAAGAAGAATAATCGCCCGAGAAGGCGTTTGTCGACAAGTTTTTGATTTGTTTTCTTTATTTCTTCTCTTTTGTATTGTTTTTCGCCCCAAAATCTTCTTTAATTATTTGAAAAATATTTTATGAGCGCCTACGTCAATTTCACTAAAGAAAACTTTGTCTAGACTACCAACTGCTGGAGTTGAGGTTAGAGTGGACTTTAATTAACAGCTGTTAGGTGTATTGATATAAGCAAAAAGAAAAAACAAATTAGACTCGTTTTGATTTTCTATAAACGTTTGAAAGCTAAAAGGAAGTATTAAAAAATTAACTTCATTTTTTTAGATTAGTTTTTGAAATGGGGAAATTATCATAAAATTGATATGAGTAGATTAAATATTCACTTTGTAAGTATTGTGGGTTTTTTCTTACTTATTCTGAATAAATTACGTTGATTATACGCCACATTCGTTTAAAATTAAAATAAATCATACGCTACAGTGTTCATAAAATTATAAATACTCATTCGCCACATATGACATTCAAGGTATAAAAACATGAAAAAATTGTAGCACAGGCTAAAACGTGAAAAAAAATTACAAAAAATGTCAAAAAATTGTTTTTCCTGTAGAAAGGATTGCTAATATTATTACATATACCCACCACCGAAGGATGAGGGTATATTCTTTTTGTCATTCCGTTTGCAACACATCGAAATGTACATGGTTTGTCCGTCCGTCTCTCCATCTGTCTGTTGAAATCACGCTGCAGTCTTAAAAAATAAAGATATTGAGCTGAAACTTTGCACAGATTTTTCTTTTGTCCACAGGCAGGTTAAGTTCGATGTTGGGCTATATCGGACCATATCTTGATATAGCCCCCCATATAGACCAATCCGCGATTTAAGGTTTTAGGCCCATAAAAGCCACATTAATTATACGATTTTGCTGAAATTTGGGACAGAGGATTGTGTTAGGCCCTTCGATATCCTTCTTCAATTTGGTTCAGATCGTTTCAGATTTGGATATAGCTGTCATATAGACCGGTCTCTCGATTTAAGGTCTTGGGGCCATAAAAGACGCATTTATTGTCCGATTTTGCCAATATTGGGGATAGTGAGTTGTGTTAGGCACTTCGGCATCTTTCTTTAATTTGACCCAGATCGGTCCAGATTTGGACATAGGTGCCATATAGACCGATCTCTCGATTTAAGGTCTTGGGGCCATAAAAGGCGCATTTATTGTCCGATTTTGCCAAGATTTAGTGCAGTGAGTTATGTTAGGCCCTTCGGCATCTTTCTTTAATTAGACCTCGATCGGTCCAGATTTGGATATAGCTGCCATATAGACCGATTTCTCGATTTAAGGTTTTGGGCCCATAAAAAAGCGTAATTATTGTCCGATTTTGCCAAAATTTGGGATATAGAGTTGTGTTAGGCCCTTCGGTATCTTTCTTTAATTTGACCCAGATCGATCCAGATTTGGATATAGTTGCTACATAGACCCATCTCTCGATTTAAGGGTTTGGGCCCATAAAAGGTGCATTTATTATCTCTCTCGGAATTTTTCTGCAACTTGGCCCAGATCGGTCCAGATTTGATATACAATAGTTGTCATATAGAACGATCTTTCGATTTAAGGTTTTGGGCTCATAAAAGGCGCATTTATTGACCGATTGTGCCAAATTAGGGGACCTCCTTTTTATAGCCGAGTCCAGGCGGCGTGCGGCTGTGCGACACCTCTTTTGAGAAGAAATTTTTACATCTCATAGCACCTCACAAATGTCGCCAACATTTGGAGGGGATAACCAACGACGAAAATTTTATGATGGTCTCGCCTGGGGTTGAGCCCAGGTGTTCAGCATCATAGGCGGACATGCTAATCTCTGCGCTAAGGTGAAATATAGCTACCAAAAAGACCAATTTTTTGTACTACAAAATTGATCAATGACTTGTATCTTTTAGACCACTCAATGACCGAGCCGAATTCGGTCTAAATCGGACCATATTTCGATATATCTGCTATGGGGGCAAAAATTATTCATATTCATTGGATTATGACGAAAGGTGGTTTATATATATAAAAAAATTTGAAAATTTTTATTTTAGCCAAAAAAAAAAAGACAGGTTAAAGCGTGCTAAGTTCGAACGGACGGAATCTTATATATCCTCCACCATGGATCGCGTCGTCAAGTTCTTTGGCCGATATCTCTTAATAGCAAGCAATGGATAATGAATAAGAATTGCTACGCTACGGTTTGGTTGTTGGAGACCTACGTGGAATTCATTGTGCAAAATTTCAGCCATATCGGATATGAATTGAGCCCTATAGTGGCTCAAGAAATGAAATCGGGAGATCGGCTTATACTGAACTGACTGGGGCCATACTTAGCACATATGTGGATGGGCAAACCAAAACACTTCATGCAAAATTTCAGGCAAAGCAGGTAGTAATTGTGCCCTCTAGAGGCTCGAGAAGTCAAGATCTGAAATCAGTTTATATGGGAGCTATATCAGGATATTAACCGATATAAACTATACTTGGCGCAGTTGTTAGAAGTGAATACGAAACAATTCATGCACAATTTCAGTCTAATTCGATAATAATTGCTAGCGGATCAAGAAGTCAACATCCGGAATTGGTTTATATGGCAGCGATATCAGGTTATCAACGGATTCGAACTAAAACAACTTAAACCATACTTGGCACAGTTGTTGGAAGTCATAACAAAACACTTCATACTCAATTTCAGCCAAATCGGCTGAGAATTGCGCCCTCTAGAGGCTCAAGAAGTCAAGATCCGAAATCGGTTTATATGACAGTTATATCAGGTTATCAACCGCTTCGAATTATACTAGGCACAGTTGTTGGTGGTCAAACCAAAATACTTCATGCACAATTTCAGACAAATCGGCTAATAACTGCGCCCTCTATAGGCTCAAGAATCAATATCCGAGATCGGTTTATATAGGAGCTATATCAATTTATGAAGCGATTTGGACGATACTTAGCACAAATGTTCGAAGTAAAAATATAATACCTGGTGCAAAACTTCAAAATCAGATAAGAATTGCGCCCTCTAGAGGCTCAAGAAGTCAACATCCATTATCGGTTGATATGGCAGCTAAAATCAGATGAGAATTGCGCCCTCTAGAGGCTCAAGAAGTCAAGATCCATTTTCGGTTGATATGGCAGCTATATATTGTTATAGACCGATTTGAAGTGAACTTAGCATAGTTGTTGGAAGTCATAGAAAACCACCTCTTTCAAAATTTTAGCCAAATCGGATTAGAATTGAGCCCCCTAATAGCTCAAGAAGTCAAGATCCAAGATCTGTTTGTATGGCAGCTATATTAAAACATGGACCGATATGGTCCATTTACAATCCCAGCTGACCTACTCAAATAAGAAGTATATGTGCAAAATTTCAGGTGTCTAGCTTTACTCCTTCGAAATTTAGCGTGCTTTCGACAGACTGACGGTCGGTCGGACAAGCGGAAGAACTTGGCTAGATCGACTTAAAACGCCATGACAATCAAGAATATATAAACTTTATGGGGTCTAGAACGAATTTTTCAAGGTGTTACAAACGAAGTGGCGAAATTAGTATACCTCCATCCTACGGTAGGGTGACAAAGAGCAATTTTTATTTTCGAAAAAAATTGTGAAAATTTTGTCTCTAACGAAAATTTTTTTATAAAATTTTTCTAGTAGGAATATAAAAGAAGAAAAATTAAGATAATGTTCTAAGACATTGGAAACCTTTCAAATGCTTGTTTTTTATTTTCCTCTGAAACCTATAAAACTCCCTTGGCAACTTCCTTCTCCATTTGCTGGGACTATACCCCAAGGCAGCTCAATTGAAGTTCCTGTTCCCAAACTTCCCCAGTTACCTTCTCCAAAGCGAAAACGGATATCAAGTAATTGCATCATGCTCAACTGTAAATTCCTTTGTAGCTTAGCCAGCTCCCCAAACAATCACAAAATTATAAAACTATTCTAAAGCCACTATGTTCACTTGCGTTGTCGCAATTCACAACAAGTACCAAAGCACAGAGTGAGTATCATTACTTACATTTATTTTAACACTCCTAGAAGAAGAAGAAGTGCGGCAAAAGTATTTACATATCGTTAAAGGAGAGCCACGTTCCTTTTTTTTGAGGGAAAACATTTTTTGGTTTTGCTTTATTCGCACAGCCAAGCGTCTCCAATTGCGCTACATGTTTGGTATGTGGGGGCCAGCTGTTTAGAAAAGTTGCCGCCAACGTCCCACAACAAAAGGATATAGCACAAAATAAAATCCTTTGTACGAAAATAAATGTGGAGAGAAAAAAAAA
This sequence comes from Stomoxys calcitrans, assembly GCF_963082655.1. Lineage (NCBI taxonomy): Eukaryota > Metazoa > Arthropoda > Insecta > Diptera > Muscidae > Stomoxys > Stomoxys calcitrans. The sequence continues at coordinate 187,122,261 of NC_081554.1, read as the reverse complement.
CATTCTCGTGCAAGTTGACTTGTCTTGTTTCCACGAAACATTGGCCCTGCGTCTGCTTATCATACATCCCAAAAACCATAGGGAACGAATACAGAGCAGGCAATGCGACAAGCGCTTCTGCATAGAAGGCTAGATGCAGGATAAACTCTATATGGACTACATATCCTTTAAGTTATTTTCAAGATGTTTTTCCTTTTTCGTTGAGACTAGAGGAAAGTAAACAAATAAAAAATCCTTGGTAGGGTAACTGACTGAGATTTACCCAGGCAATGCAAAATTTTAAAGGAGAAATATCTACAAAAAATTTTAAATCTTTATAGCAATAATTTGAGAAAATTAACTTTTTCTTATATAAATGAAAATTAATTTTCATTTACTTGTTCCACCAAATGGGATTTTTACCAAAAAGTTTATATACCAAATTTTCATAAAAATTTGACAAAAATTAATAGTCATAAAAAATGGTCAAAAATTTAAATTTAATACAAAATTCTGAAAATTTAATATTTTTAATAAATTTTGGAAAGTTTTAGTAAAACAAAAACTAAAACTTTTTTTATAAAAATATTTAATAAAAATTTTATATCTATTGGTTGCCCAAAAAGTAATTGCGGATTTTTTAAAAGAAAGTAAATGCATTTTTAATAAATCTAAGAATGAATTTTAATCAAATATACTTTTTTACACTTTTTTTCTAAAGCAAGCTAAAAGTAACAGCTGATAACTGACAGAAGAAAGAATGCAATTACAGAGTCACAAGCTGTGAAAAAATTTGTCAACGCCGACTATATGAAAAATCCGCAATTACTTTTTGGGCAACCCAATATTATATAAAAATGAAATCGTTGCGCTTTGTTTGTTTGTTTGTCTGTTCCGTATAGACTCAAAAGCGGCTTAAACGATTTTTCACAGATGCTAAAGTTGGAGCCCCCGGTGAAAATAGGTTACTACATTTTTTGATATTCCAAGGGGACGGACCCTCCCCCTTACCCCAATTTGCATATTGGGGACGGGTGCATCGATTTAAACAAAATTTTGTATGCCACCTTATGGTACCGCAAAAACACAAAATTGGTATAAAATTTTGGTGTCAAATAACCTGGGGGGACGCCCCATCCCAAAACCCACCCGAACGGACATGTGCACCGATTGAGACAATATGTATATCAAATGAAAGGTATTTAAGAGTAGAGCACGAATTTGGTGTACAAATGTCACTCTTTAGTTTCGGGGAGGTCCCCCACCCCCTAAAAAGCTCAAAGAGGACACTTTCACCGCTTTGGGCAATATGGTTATCAAATGAAAGGTATTTGAGAATAGAGTACGAATTTGGCATTAAAATGTTACTGTATTGTCGTATATGTAAACCAAGTTTCATCAAAATCCGGTGAAAAGGGCATACCATATGCCCCATAGCAACTTTATGGAAATATGTTGTTGTGTATAACAAAATATTGGTCTTTTTAGTAGCTTTATCTAACAATAAACCGATTTGAACAATATACGACACAGTTGTCGAAAAGCCTAACATACGTCGCTGTGTCAAATTTCAGCAAAATCGGATTATAAATGCGCCTTTTATGGGACCAAGACTTCAAATGGAGATATCGGTCTATATGGTAGCTATATCCAAATCTGGACCGATTTCACTCAAGTTGTAGAAAAATGTCAAAGAGCCTAACACAACTCATTTTCCCAAATTTCGCGGAAATCGGACAATAAATGTTCCTTTTATGGCCCCAAACCTTAAATCGAGAAATCGGTCTATATGGCAGCTATATCCAAATCTGGGCCGATCTGAGCCAAATGGAAGAAGAATATCGAAGGGCCTAACACAACTCACTGTCCCAAATTTCAGCAAAATCGAATAATAAATGTCGCTTTTATGGGTCTAGGACCCTTAATAGGCGGATCGGTCTATATGGCAGCTATATCCAAATCTAAACTGATCTGGGCAAAATTGACGAAAAATATCAAAGGGCCTAACATAACTCACTGTCCCAAATTTCAACAAAATCGGATAAGAAATGTGGCTTTTATGGGTCCAGGACCCTAAATCGACGGATCGGTCTATATGGCAGCTCTATCCAAATCTGGACCAATCTGGGCCAAATTGAAGATGGATGTCGAAGAGCCTAACATAACTCATTGTCCCAAGTTTCAGCAAAATTGGATAAGAAATGTCTAAGACCCTCAATCGACGGATCGGTCTATATGGGGGCTATATCAAGATATAGACCGATATAGCCCATCTTCGAACTTAACCTGCTTATGGACAAAAAAAGAATCTGTGCAAAGTTTCAATATCTCAATATCTCTATTTTTAAAGACTGTAGCGTGGTTTCAAAAGACAGATGGACGGACGGACGGACATAGCTCGATCGGAATGACAAAATTAATATACTCCGATCCTTCGGTTGTGGCTATAAAAACGGCTGAACCGATTTTCTTAAAATGTTCACAGATTGTGTAGGTTTTTGTGGAAGGAAACATAGGTTATATAATCTTAAGATATCGGTGGACCCTCCCCCTAACCCAAAAAAACGCAACCCAAAATCAGAAGTGGACTGACATAGCACAATATGGGTATCAAATGAAAGGTATTGGAGACTAGAAAACGAATATCGTAATAAATTTTTGGGTCAAAGTACTCAGCGGGTTGCTCCGACCCCAAAACTTATCTAAACAGATATATGAGACTCAAATAAAAAGCATTCGGCAGTGGATAACATATATGGCATATAAAATTAGTTCCAAATAATGGGAGGACGCCCCACCCCCAATTACTCCCAAATGGGCAAATTAGCCGACCATGGCTGTATGGGACTATTTGGGAGTAGATGACGAATATGACATTAAAATTTGTGTTTAGGTCTGGGTGGAGCTTTTTCTCCTAAGAATACGTCAAATAAGTTCGTTGTCCCATTATGACAATATGACACCCAAATGAAAGGTATTTGAGAGTAGAAAACGTATCTGATATCCAATTTTGGAGCCATGTGTTTGGGGATACGTCCTAAAGCACCCCCTAAACTGAAATACATTTTCGACTATGGCAATATGGAGCTCAAATCAATGGTATTTGGGAGTAAAGAACGAATTTTATTTCTATTTAAAGGGCAAAGTGCCGGTGGGGCCATATTTACCCAACATGGCAAAATGGGGCTCAAATAAAAAGGATTTGGGAGTGAAGCACAAATTTAATATCGATCTTTGAGTTAAAATGACTGAGGTGCCATCCCTCGAATAAAAAGCATTTATCATTACCTTTATTAAAAAAAATGGAAATGTCTGAGGTGCCATCCCTCCCCTAACGAGAACAATACCCTAAGGAAGAATATTACCACCAGGAACCGAGAAGGGGCAAATTCTCACTCATAAATGCGTTCTTTTCGATTCCAGTTCAAACTCAATGATTGGGGACCTTTTTTTATAGCCAAGTCCGAACGGCGTTCCACAGTGTGTTTCACCATTTTGTGGAATTTTTTTCAAATGACCATGCATGGCATTAAGACGGGATAAACACCGCTTTGTCCGATGTTCTCGCCCGGATTCGAACGATTTGCACGAATTCGATATCCGCATTCAGGGCGAAGTGTCCTCACCCTAAAAAGATATTAGACAGTTAAAGAAGGCGCAGCGGAGCGGGCCCGGTTCGGCTATTCTTATACAAAAGTTATTTGGGATTACGAAATTGATACTCACGGTTAGGACAAAGACCCTGGGGTCCACTCAACCCTCAAATAGAACTTATTTATTATTTATGGGGCTCATATAAAATGTATTTGGAGCGCTAAGCGTATATTTGCTTTAAAGGCCAAGAGTTTGGGTGGCCATCCCACCTCCGAAATACCCCGTAAAGAAGAAATATTTACCAAAGTGGTTATATAGGACTCAAAAGAAATGCACTTGGGAGTAGAGTAAAATTTTGCCCTTGAAACGAACAGGGGCAAACTTTTCACACATCAATGAGAGCTTTCCCATTCAAGTTTAAACTCAATGATAAGGGACCTTTTTACACCCATCACCATAGGATGGGGGTATACTAACCTCTAGTCATTCCGTTTGTAACACCTCGAAATATTGATCTGCGACCCCATAAAGTATATAAAATCTGGATCATCTCGACATTATGATTCGATCTAGCCATGTTCGTCCGTCTGTCGAAATCACGATAGTGGTCGAACGCGTAAAGCTAACCGCTTGAAATTTTGCACAGATACTTAGTATTGATGTAGGTCATTGGGGATCTACATCGGTTTAAATGCAGATATAGCTCTCATATAAACCGATCCCGCGATTTGACTTCTTGAGCCCCTGTAAGCTGCAATTTTCTTCGATTTGGCTGAAATTTTACATAAAGTATTTTGTTATGATTTCCTACAACTGTGCAAAATACCGTCTAAATCGGTCAAGAACCTGATATAGCTCCTATATAAACCGATCACCCGATTTGACTTCTGGAGCCCTTACAAGCCGCATTTTATGTTCGATTTGGTTGAAATTAAACATGAAGTGTTCCGTTACGACTTTCATCAACTGTGCCAAGTACGGTCCAAATCGGTCAAGAACCTGATATAGCTCTCATATAACCCGATCTCCCCGACTTGATTTCATGGGCCTCTGGAAGGTGTAATTTTTTTCCGATTCGGCTGAAATTTTGCACATAATGTTTTGTTATAACTTTCAACGACTGTGTTGAGTACGGTCCAAATCGGTCAAGAACCTGATATAGCTCCCAAATTCACCGATCTCCCGATTTGACTTCTTAAGTCGTTACAAACTTCAATGTTTGTCCAATTTGGCTAAATTTTTGCACACAGTGTTCTGTTATGACTTTCAACAACTGTACCAAATACGTTCAAAATCGGTCTGTAACCAGATATAGCTCCCATATTTTGGCAGAATCCATGGTAACGGGTTCCCAAGATTCGGCCCGGCCAAACTTAGCACACTTTTACTTGTTTAATATCAGATTTTTGTGAAATTTCTTCTATGGCCTACCTGTAACCTATCTCTCCTACATGATTTCCCCATTTAAGTGCAACACTCTTTGCTCGCTTGAAATGTTATACAGCGTCTACGCTGAATGGTGATGGCATGAAAAATAAAAGAACCCCTTAAGAAAATCCCTTTGTGGTCGATTTGCTTGGCTGGCTCATGTTAGCCTTGCATGGCATCGCCGATTGCATGGCTCTTGTGCTTGTGCTCTTCTTGCCCACATGCTGTCATTTGAGCGCCCGGTTATACAACTTGAGCCGTTGTGTTGCATATTTTATTTGTTTCCCAGAAAAAAGATTTTCCAAGTGTTTTGCTTCTATTTTGCCTTTCTTTTTCTTAACTCCCTCACTAGACATCAAAAGGAATTCTGGCATAGAAGTGAGTAGGACAAGGCCGAAGTTTTTGATAGTCTATACATTTTTTTGTAAAACAAAATAGGGGAAGCTGCTTGGCTACAATGGAAATTTGTTTTTAATGCAGAAAGGGTGCCTAAGTTATGTTTTCTTCAAACGGGTCTAGGGTTGAAAGAGGGAACATTTCTTATAGAACTCAACAATTGTTGTTAAACGTCTAGAGAGCGAGTGTATTAAGAATTTATTTTAGATAAAGAGGACTCCATTTTGTTGTTTGGTAAGGCAAAAAAAAAAAAAAGAATTCCTTTTAAAAAGCAGGGACTCAGATGATTTTAAACTACCAAAAATTTTCCTTATCTTTTACTCCCTCTCTCTCTCTCTCATTGCTTTATATTTATTTTAACATTCTGTTTTCCCTAAATTGAATCTCTGTTTGCACTCATTTTAGAGAATTGCAGCGCATCGAAAATGCCACCAACTCACCGGTTATTTCCCACCTCTCGGAAACGATACAGGGCGTGACAACAATACGTGCCTACAATCAGGAATCACGTTTTACGGAAATACTCTTCCGACGTTTGGAGGAAAATACAATTGCATTCACCATTTTAAACACCAGCAATCGATGGTTGGGCATATCATTGGTAAGTGAAACTTAGAGAACAAACAAAAGCCAAAGAAAGGAAATTCTGAAACAATTGAACAGCTTAACAAAGAACTAAAGATCGGCGGAGACCAACATTAAGTCCCAAAGTGGATTTTTTTTCCAATTTAAACAAATTTTTAAATACCTAGAAATTCATCATCATTCGCATTATTTTATAAATGCTTTTCCCAGTTTGAATGTTTTATTGGCGTGTGTTGCTGTTCGTAAAACTTAAATAGTTTCCTTGTTAATGCTCCTTGACAGGACACGACAACATCTGTCATCCATAACCATGGCACACAACCACTACCACCCCACCCACAAAATACCAGCAGGAAGCAATGATAAAAACCGTCTTTGCTCCTTGTCACGGAAGGACCAATAGAATTTTCACTTCCCAAGATATTGTCCCGTGTTGAACACAATTTTTTTTTTTGATAGCCATAAAATGTTTCATTCATTGTTTATCAGGAAAGATGTATCGTGGGAATGAAGGAAAAACTTTTTGATGCACTCAAAAAAAAAATTTTTTTTTCTAAAGAGATAAAATGATGGCAAATAATATAAAATAAAATAAAATAAAATAAAATAAAATAAAATAAAATAAAATAAAATAAAATAAAATAAAATAAAATAAAATAAAATAAAATAAAATAAAATAAAATTAAATAAAATAAAATAAAATAAAATAAAATAAAACAAAATAAAATAAAATAAAATAAAATAAAATAAAATAAAATAAAATAAAATAAAATAAAATAAAATAAAATAAAATAAAATAAAATAAAATAAAATAAAATAAAATAAAATAAAATAAAATAAAATAAAGGAAAATAAAATAAAATAAAATATTGGGTTGCCCAAAAAGTAATTGCGGATTTTTTAAAAGAAAGTAAATGCATTTTTAATAAAACTTAGAATGAACTTTAATCAAATATATTTTTTTACACTTTTTTTCTAAAGCAAGCTAAAAGTAACAGCTGATAACTGACAGAAGAAAGAATGCAATTACAGAGTCACAAGCTGTGAAAAAAATATGAAAAATCCGCAATTACTTTTTGGGCAATTACTGGGTTGAACTTTGGATACCCACCACCTCGGGTATATATGTAAACCACCTTTCATCAAAATTCGGTGAAAATGTTTCGATTTGGACCAAATACTAATAACTTTAAGTCATTGTTCAATTGTGTATACCAAAATATTGGTCTTTTTAGTAGCTATAACTGAAAATAAACCTATTTGAACCATATACAACATTGATGTCAAAAAGTCCCTAATGGGCCCTAAACCTTAAATCGTGAGATCGGTCTATATGGCAGCTATATTCAAATCTGATCCGATCAAGGCCAAATTGGAGAAAGATGTCGAAGGGCCTAAGACAATTCACTGTCCCAAATTTCAGCAAAATCGGATAATAAATGAAGCTTTTATGGGCCCTAAACCTTAAATCGTGAGATCGGATACTTTAAAGTGATGAAAGTATCCGATCTCAGCTATATCCAATTCTGATCCGATCAGGGCCAAATTGGAGAAAGATATCGAGGGGCCTAAGACAATTAACTGTCCCAAATTTCAGCAAAATCGGATAATAAATGAAGCTTTTAAGGGCCTAAGACCCTAAATCGTGAGATCGGTCTATATGGCAGCTATATCCAATTCTGATCCGATCAGGGCCAAATTAGAGAAATATGTCGAAGGGCCTAACACAACTCACTGTCTCAAATTTCAGCAAAATCGGATAATAAATGAAGCTTTTATGAGCCTAAGACCCTAAATCGGAGGATCGGTCTATATGGCAGCTATATCCAAATCTGAACCGATCTAGGCCAAATTGAAAAGGGATGTCGAAGGGCCTAACACAACTCACTGTCCCAAATTTCAGAAAAATCGGATAATAAATGCGGCTTTTATTGGCCTTAGACCCTAAATCTGCGGATCGGTCTATATGGGGGCTATATCAAGATATAGTCCGATATAGCCCATCTTCGAACGTAATCGACTTATGAACAAAAAAGAATCTTTGCAAAGTTTCACCTCAATATATCTATTTTTAAAGACTGTAGCGTGATTTCAACAGACAGACGGATGGACATGGCTAGATCGTCTTAGATATTTACGACGATCAAGAATATATATACCTTATAGGGTCGGAAATAGATATTTTGATGTGTTGCAAACAGAATCAAGGGCTCAAGAAGTCAAATCGGGAGATCGGTTTATATGAGAGCTATATCAGGTTATATATCGATTCGGACGGTACTCGGCGCAGTTGTTGGAAGTCATAACGAAACGCCATGTGCAAAATCGGACAGAACAAATCGGTTTATATGGGAGCTATATCCAAATCCGTACCGATATGGCCCATTTGCAATCCCCAACGACCTTCATCACTTTAAAGTATCTGTGCATAATTTTACGCGTCTAGCTCTACGCGTTCGACGGCTATCGTGATTTCGACAGACGGACTGTCGGACACGGCGAGTTCGATTCAGAATGTCGAGACGATCAAGAATATATATATATATACTTAATGGGGTCCTAGATCAATATTTCAAGGTGTTACAAACGGAATGACTAGAATGACTATCCTATGGTAGTGGGTATAAAAACGACAGAACCGATTTTCTCGAAATTTTCGCATATTGTGTAGGCTGTATAATTTTTCGATATCGGAATGGGGGCGGAACCTCACCCCTATACCAAAGACACCACTCAAAATCAAAAGTGGACCTCTCAGGACGATTTGGGTATCATATGAAAGGTACTGGAGAGTTAAATTTAAGTCTTAGCAACCAACGGGCCACTCCAACGCCAAAACTCCCCCAAACAGACATATTGGACGTTCATGTCAATATGGGGCTCCAATGAAAGTTATTCGGGAGTAGATTTCGAATCAGGCATACAAAATCAGATCGAAGGGGGGTCTCCCTGGAAGTGGATCACGACAGGCTTGTCACAACCCACTTTTCGAAATTTCAGCAAAATCGGGTAATAAATGCGGTTTTTATGGGCCCAGGACCCAAAATCGGCGCATCGGTCTATATGGGGCCTATATCAAAATATAGTCCGATATAGCCCACCATCGAACCTAACCTGCTTATGAACAAAAGCTTATGCGCAAAGTTTCAGCTCATATTTTTTTAAAGACTGTAGCGTGACAGACGGACGGACATGGCTAGATCGCCTTAGATTTTTACTAACGCCAAAACTCCCCCAAACAGACATATTGGACGTTCATGTCAATATGGGGCTCCAATGAAAGTTATTCGGGAGTAGATTTCGAATCAGGCATACAAAATCAGATCGAAGGGGTGTCTCCCTGGAATTGGGTCACGACTGGCCTAACACAACTTACTGTCCAAAATTTCAGCAAAATCGGGTAATAAATGCGGCTTTTATGGGCCCAGGACCCAAAATCGACGCATCGGTCTACATGGGGGCAATATCAAAATATAGTCCGATATAGCCCATCATCGAACCTAACCTGCTTATGAACAAAAAAAGAATCTGCGCATAGTTTCAGCTCAATATTTCCATTTTTAAAGACTGTAGCGTGATTTCAACAGACAGACGGACAGACGGACGGACATGGCTAGATCGTCTTAGATTTTTACGACGATCAAATTTCGATGTGTTGCAAACAGAATGACAAAATGAGTATGCTCCCATCCTTGGGTGGTGGGTATGAAAATGTACCAAATTTGGCCGTGCAGAACTTCAGATACCCACCACCATTGATATATTAATCATCCTTTTTGATTATAACTCCACCATCATATCCATAGTTATATCCAAATAGGGGCTGGTCTGGTTCATATTTGATTGAGGTCCTGAGAACTCAAACACAAGTCCCAGTTTCAGCGAATTTAGGCAATTAATCTGCTTTTTATGGGATTAAGGCCCTAAATTGTAAGATCTGGATCATATTATGATCGGATGACGGGAGAATTAATATCGGCCAAATCGGATAATATATGCAGCTTTTATGAGCCTAAGACCCTAAATCAGGAGAAAGGTCTAGACCATTTTCGGCAGAGATGTTAAGGATCTTAATACAAATCCTTGTGCCAAAATCCAGCCAGATCGCATAATAAATACAGTTGTTATGAGCATATGACCCTAAATCGGGTTACCGGTCTCTATGAGGGCTATATCAAAATACAGTCCTATATAGCCCATCTTCGAACTTATCCTGCCTATGGATAAAATAAGAACCTTTGTAAGGTTTCAGTTCAATATCTTCGGGTTGAAGGACTGTAGCTTGATTTCAACGGACAGACAAACAGACGGAATATGTATCTTGATCGTCATGATATTTTAAGTCGATCTAGCCATGTCCGTTTGTTTGTCCGTCCGTCTGTCTTTCGAAAGCACTCAAACTTTTGAAGGAATAAAGCTAGCCGCTTGAAATTTTGCACAAATACTTCTTATTTGTGTAGGTCGGTTGGGATAGTAAATGGGCCAAATCGGTCGATGTTTTTATATTGCTGCCATATAAATCAATCTTGGATCTTGACTTTTTGAGCCACTAGAGGGCGCAATTCTTAATTGATTTGGCTTAAGGTGTTTTATTATGACTTTCAAAAACTGTGCTAAATACGGTTGAAGTCGGTCCATAACCTGACAAAACTGTGATATATACCGATCTGGGGTCTTGACTTCTTTAGCCTCTAGAGGGCGCAATTCCTATCCAATTTGACTAAAATTTTGCATGAAGTGTTAGGTTATGACTTCCAACAACTGTGCTATGTATGGTTTAAAATGGTTAATAACCTTATATAGCTGTCATATAAACCGATCTGGGACCCTGACTTCTTGACTCTCTAGAGGGCGCAATTCTAAATATGGTTGAAGTCGGCCCATAACCTGACAAAGCTGTCATATAAACCAATCAGGGGCCTTGACTTGTTTAGCCTCTAGAGGGCGCAATTCCTATTCAATTTGACTGAAATTTCGCATAACGTGTTTGGTTATGACTTCCAACAACTGTGCTAAATATGGTTCAAATCGTGCCATAACCTGATATAGCTGTCATATAAACCAATCTGGGGCCTTGACTTGTTTAGCCTCTAGAGGGCGCAATTCTGGGGCCTTAACTTCTTCAGCCTCTAGAGGGCGCAATTCCTATACAATTTGACTGAAATTTTGCATGAAGTATTAGGTTATGACTTCCAACAACTGTGCTACATATGGTTTAAATCGGTTCATAACCTGATATAGCTGCCATATTAACCGATCTTAGATCTTGACTTCTTGACCCTCTAGAGGGCGCAATTCTTATCCGATTTGGCTGAAATTTCGCATGACGTATTTTGTTGTGACTTCCAACAACTGTGCTAAATATGGTTCAAATCGTGCCATAACCTGATATTGCTGCCATATAGACCGATCTGGGATCTTGACTTCTTGAGCCTCCAGAGGATGTAATTATTATCCGATTTAGCTGAAATTTTGTGTAACGGCTTCTTTCATGAAATTATCAAAAAAATTTTCTACTTGTTTGTTTCTACAGTAGTTCTTTAAACCTCTTCTAAAATATACTGAACTTACTCCTGATAGATGTTCATTGATCTATTAGTGCTTCCATTTAGCAATGATTTGGGAATGAGGATTAATTTTTGGCTTTTTAAGCAAAAGTTTTATGTTTCGGGCCACAAGTTTGTTTTGTTGCCACAACAATAATAAATAAACCAACTAACTTAAATATGTTTCCCATTTTGTTTCTTTTTTATCATAAACCTCATCTTCATTTCTGGGGGCCAACCTACGAAAAAAAAAACCAAACAACAACAGGATTACCTGGGTGGTGTCATTGTATTTGTGGCCATAGTGACAGCTTTATTGGCCGCCACAATAGCATGCAACAGAGGTAACGAGGACAGGCATCAGCATATGATGACAGCCCACGAGTCCTCATCCTCTGCGTCTGATGAGTCTGTCATTACTATTGCATTCTCGCCCTCACCCTCCTTGGTGGGTCTGGCCATAAACTATACCCTATTGATGCCAATTTACTTGAATTGGGTTGTAAAACTTTTGGCCGATATGGAAATGTATGTGGGTTCGGTGGAACGTATTGCATATTATGCCCAAGTCAACGATGACAGCTGCAAACAACAGAGAAATGGGGCCATCACTACAATGGGCCAAAGTGAAACTACAGCAACAGCAACAACATCACAAAATGACAACCACAACAACAACAACAACAACAACAACAACAACAATAGTAGAAATATGCCAACAAAAGTTTCAAAAATGCCAATGGTAATGGCTGAGGAAGTTCCATCAACAGCATCAACTAAAGACCTGGCCGAGAAGACGGAAGCTTGTAGCCATGATAAATTGCCGACTTTGGCTGATAGCAGCTATCCAACACCAAGTCCAAGTTGTGCAATGACAACATCCTTGTTTGCCAACGACGACAAGAGTAGCAATGAAACTGTTGTCACTTCAAGGGACCCAAAGACAAGTAGACCAACAGCCACCGCAGAATATAAGGCCGAGGAGGGAAAGCAACACAACATGAATGAAACCCCAGAGTCACTGGCTCATCATCTAAAGCAGGAGGAGCTGGAGCTGGAGCCACAGCATCATCACAATCATCGTCATATAAGTAATGATGGACATATTGCATCAACCGCAAAAAGTTTATCACATCAACAAATATCAACAAATGGCAATGGCCACAATGATAGCAAGGCCTCATTGCTTCCACCTGCACCATCCTCTAGCTCTGCCGCATCCTCCTCAGCGCTGGGCTTATCCTTATCTCAAGACATAAATGTCTCCAGCAACAGCATTGTGGGTCATGCAAGTCCAGAATCGCCTACATCGACTTCTTGGTCCCCAGCATGGTCACCAAACAAACTCATGCAACGCAATGATGTGGAACGTCGAGCAAGTGTTCGAAGACGCTGGGCTCGGAATAAAAAACAATGTAAGTAATAGTCAAGGAAACGTCAAGCAAACTATCCAAGACAACATGCCCCAGGACCATATCTATCCAGCCAATAGTGGATGATTGTGGTCGGGGGTTTGGTTGGTTGGTGATGTTTGTATTTGATGGTCTTAACTTTAAGTATTTCTACTTTGTTTAGTTTTTTTGTTTGTTTTGCTTTCCTAATGGTCATTCATCTTGCCTTAAAACATCTTTGGCTTAATCTCTGCCTTATGTCAAGCTGTTTGTGGTTAAAATTGAATTTTGCAGGTAACTTTTTTTTAAGGTCAAAGTTTATTAGCCAACTGGGGTAAAAGGGAGCGTTTAAAATTGCAAAAAAATCTAAATGTCAACGTAGGTTATAATAAATGAATGGCCCACTATTAACGTGATGTGAATTGGCGGCCAGTTTGGTGCGTTGCGATACCACAGAAAGAAGAGGTGAAGATTGGACTAAGAATTCAGAAAATGCTGAAAAAACCGCCTGAAAAACCAGCCAAAAACACTGAGCTCACACACATACAGGGTGGCTGATGAATATTGCTACAATGATGAATATTGCTACATTTTTTTTTCGGTGTATGGAATACATTTTTCTTTTATTCATGTTAAATTAAATTATTAAATTAATTATTAAATTATTATTAATTAAATTAATTAATTAATTAATTAAATTAATTATTAAATTATTATTATTAAATAGAAAAAAAGTTATTACATTTTTTTTTGGTAGCGGCTTTCATCAGCCACCCTGATGATTCTGCTTGCCGAATCTGGCCTTCCGTCGGAACTCCCCATCTTGTCGATATATTTGAGCAGATCTCAGCGTTCCTAAGTGTGTCTGAGAAAACCTCCCTCCCACTGTCTCTATGCTGGTGGCATCTATGAAGACAGAGCTCCGGCACAGGATAGTATCACACAGGCTTGAACTGTGAGGTCCGGTCTGTGTGGTATTCATCGTTGTCCCCAGAAGCTTAGCTGCGAGCTGCCGGGCACGTCCACAGGTTGTGGATAGTTGAATGCTCCATACGGAGTAGCTGCAACGGCAATCGCGGACAATCAGCGGTATCGAGGGGAGAGTCTCAGTGAGAAGCCGGGCGGCACCGGCTCTTGCTTAAATACTGAGTGCCTATGATGCTCGATTGACAAGGCCTTTTGAAGCGCTTAAATAACCAGTGGCCACCCAGTTCCCTAGGCGATCGATCTTTTGAACCAGAAAGAGGATGCTCAGAGAATCACCACCTCCATTTGAAAATAATGACAATGACAACAACAACAGCAATAATAGAGCTCTTAACGTCTTCAGATACACCAACCGCCTCCCAACCTACCCTGTCACAAAAGCGAATCCTCAAAATAGTATCTGATATTGGTTTCAGTGCCTGGTAGTCTGAGACTTTCCTCACTCTACCCTTTGTAACTATAGTATCCAGAATGGAACTGTGACCATAGATCGTTCTCCTTCTGCATGGATCTGACAAGCTCTGTAAATCCGACGCTGCACAGTGGGGTGCGAAAAAAGTGGAAATAAGTCTGCCATTTTGGAACAGACGGAGACATCTTCATGAAATTTTACATGGTTATAGCTGAGGTGTTATCCAGTTTATATATCAGGGCCTTAGAAGTCCCATGGGCCCATTGGTGGAACTTCAAAGTTGGTCACCTCGGCTCTACAAAATTTTGTTCGGACTGTCAAAAGCGCATATATGGTCCGATTTTCAATTTTTTGCTGGAAAGTGCTTAAAAAGCCCTTCAAAAACAGGCCTAAATGTGCGGGATATCTTTTATAGTGTCCAATAAATGTGACTAACAAAAATTTTTTTTTGGAAATTTTAGCAGAGTCCCGTCCCTTATTTTCTTGCTTGTGAAAGCTGGTTAGTCTCTGGCCATCCTTGGAATTCCTGTTACATTGCCCCGTTTCTATAACCTCCTATTATGCTGCTGTGTCTTATGTCAGCATTGGTCTCATAATGGCCGTGTACATCCAGTAAATCATCTTTGCCTACTTTTTTATGCCGAGTCCGTACGGCGTGCAGCATATTGACACTATATGGTAGAGAAGTTTTTACACTCACAAATGTAGCCAGTATTAGTAAGGGCATAATAACCTGTAAACATTTTTCTGATATTCACGCCATGGTTTGAACCCAGGCGCTCTGCGTCATGGTTGCTAAGTTCTGCGCCATGGTGGTGTCCAGGCTTTTGGCTTACTGGAGTGCCTTTTGGCTTAATACCTCAGTATACCACTTCCAGGGCAATTTCACATCCACGACTAGGCCTAGGTATTTCGTTTCCTTCAATAACTTCAGAGCGATGCCGTCCAGAGGCGGGAGTTTAAAATCCGATATCTTTTATCTCAGAGTGAAAAGCTCATACAACGTCTTCTTCGGTTCGCTCTTAATCAATTCTTCGTAGCCCATCTCTGCAGTTACCTCAGTGACCTTTCTAATAACTCATTGATCTTAGACAGAAACTTAACTCGTATTAGCAGAGTGATTTTTCCAGAGATGGGAGTCTTAAAGCCGATATCTTTTATATCCAAGTAAAAATCTCACACATAATCTTTCCTCGGTTCGTTATAGACCCTTTCTCGATTTGCACATGATCTCGAAAGCTCTAACCGATTAAAATTTTAAAGAGGTATCTCTATCCGTTCTCAAATGGCATATTTATACCCTACACCACCACTGTGGTACTTAGAGCACTTGTTTGTAACACCTTCTGGGTGTAGAGAGTTAGACCCATCGATAAGTATACCGATCTACTCAGAAACACTTTCCTATTCGATTTAGCTATATCCGTCTGTCTGTCTGTTCGTCTGTCCGTCCGTCCAAGCCAAATTTTGGAGGCTTTCCAAGAGGAGTCCGGACCACTTAGGACCTTGAAATTTTCCACACGATCTCAATAACACCTCAGCTCTTACTATTAAACGTTTCTAAGGTATATCTCTACCCATTGTCACACGGCTTGTTTTTTACCAGTATTTTTTTTCGATTTTCTCCTGCTGCGCGTAGTTTTAGGGAGAATTTTGTCGATAAGGACCAGCTTTAATACCATGACAGGCTAAATAGGGTCTAAAGATTGGAGGACCCGTATAAAGATTGGAGGACCCACTCTTCCATCATTTATCAATTAATCGATCAATTTTTCGAGAGCAGGCCTTGGAATTACTCCAGTCCAGAATAGGCTCATTTTGTACAGGTACTGTCTACAAACTGTTTGCCGCCTGCGCTTCGCTCAATCGATAGCGCTTATCCCTAGTGTAAGTCTTGCCATTAGATACCTTTTCTGGGAGAACACTTTCCTGACCACCCTGAGTTTAACGGCAGTACTTATAAAAGGCCTGGGCTATACGGAAAATGTTCGCAAAATTTGAAGATCCGTCTGCAAGTCCGTTCGTCTACACGTCCGTCCGTCTGCACGGTCGTCCGCCTGCACGTTCGTCCTTCTGCACGTCCGTCCGTCTGTCAGTCCGTATATCTGCAACTCTCTCTGTCCGTACGTGTGCATGTCCGTCCGACTGTGTTTCCATTCGGCCATCTATCTGTCTACATGTCTGCCAGTCTGTCTATAAGTCTTTTTGTGTGTCTGTCTGTTAGCCTGTCTATCTTATATCTATCTGTCTGTCTGGCCGTCCGTCTGTCCATCCGTCTGTCCATCCGTCTGTCCATCCGTCTTTCCATCCGTCTGTCCATCCGTCTGTCCATCCTTCCGTCTGTCTATCCGTCCATCTGTCCATCCGTCCGTTTGTCCATCCGTCTGTCTGTCCATTCGTCCGTCTGTCCATCCGTCCGTCTGTCCATCCGTCCGTCTGTGCATCCGTCCGTCTGTGCATCCGTCCGTCTGTCCATCTGCCGTTTGCCCATCCATCCGTCCGTCTGTCCATCCGTCCGTCTGTCCATCCGTCCGTCTGTCCATCCGTCCGTCTGTCCATCCGTCCGTCTGTCCATACGTCCGTCTGTCCATCCGTCCGTCTGTCCATCCTTCCGTCTGTCTGTCTGTCCGTTTGCCTATGTTTAAATCTGCACGTCCGTCCATCTGTCTGTCCGTACGTCTGCAGAGGTCTCTGTCCATACGTTTAGACGTCCGTCCGACTGTGTTTCTTTCCCACCGTCTATTTGTCTACTCCTCCGTCCATTTGTCTGTTTGTGTGTCTGTCCTTCAATTTTATATCTATCTGTCTGCCAGTCCCTCCGTCCGTCTGTCCTTCCGTTTGTCTATCCGCAAGTTTGCTCGTCCGTCTGCCTGTCCGTATGTCTGCACTAATCTCTATCCATATGTTTGCACGTCCGTTCTGCTGTGTTTCTATACGGCCATCTATCTTTCTGCCCGTCTGTCCATATGTCTGTCTGTCTATCTTATATCTACCTGTCAGCCCGTCCGGCCGTCCCACTGTCCGTCCGTCTATTTGTCTACCCGTCTGTTCGTACGTATTTTTAATCTTCCCTCCGTCTGCCCAACCGTCGTCAGTTCGTCTGTCTGTCCGATTATTTGTGTATTTGTCTGTCTGACCGTCTGTCGGTCCATCTTACTATCCGCCATACTGTCTGCCCGTCTGCCTGTCTATCAGTCTATTATTGTTGTTAGGATTGGGGTATACTGTTTGTAACTCTTCCAAATCATCATGACATTTTTAGCCAATATAGCCATATCGTCCTTCCGTCCGTCCTTCCGTCCGTCCTTCCGTCCGTCCTTCCGTCCGTCCTTCCGTCCGTCCTTCCGTCCGTCCTTCCGTCCGTCCTTCCGTCCGTCCTTCCGTCCGTCCTTCCGTCCGTCCTTCCGTCCGTCCTTCCGTCCGTCCTTCCGTCCGTCCTTCCGTCCGTCCTTCCGTCCGTCCTTCCGTCCGTCCTTCCGTCCGTCCTTCCGTCCGTCCTTCCGTCCGTCCGTCCTTCCGTCCGTCCTTCCGTCCGTCCTTCCGTCCGTCCTTCCGTCCGTCCTTCCGTCCGTCCTTCCGTCCGTCCTTCCGTCCGTCCTTCCGTCCGTCCTTCCGTCCGTCCTTCCGTCCGTCCTTCCGTCCGTCCTTCCGTCCGTCCTTCCGTCCGTCCTTCCGTCCGTCCTTCCGTCCGTCCTTCCGTCCGTCCTTCCGTCCGTCCTTCCGTCCGTCCTTCCGTCCGTCCTTCCGTCCGTCCTTCCGTCCGTCCTTCCGTCCGTCCTTCCGTCCGTCCTTCCGTCCGTCCTTCCGTCCGTCCTTCCGTCCGTCCTTCCGTCCGTCCTTCCGTCCGTCCTTCCGTCCGTCCTTCCGTCCGTCCTTCCGTCCGTCCTTCCGTCCGTCCTTCCGTCCGTCCTTCCGTCCGTCCTTCCGTCCGTCCTTCCGTCCGTCCTTCCGTCCGTCCTTCCGTCCGTCCTTCCGTCCGTCCTTCCGTCCGTCCTTCCGTCCGTCCTTCCGTCCGTCCTTCCGTCCTTCCGTCCGTCCTTCCGTCCGTCCTTCCGTCCGTCCTTCCGTCCGTCCTTCCGTCCGTCCTTCCGTCCGTCCTTCCGTCCGTCTGTCTGACCGTCTGTCGGTCCATCTTACTATCCGCCATACTGTCTGTCCGTCTGCCTGTCTATCAGTCTATTATTGTTGTTAGGATTGGGGTATACTGTTTGTAACTCTTCGAAATCATCATGACATTTTTAGCCAATATAGCCATATCGTCCTTCCGTCCGTCCTTCCGTCCGTCCTTCCGTCCGTCCTTCCGTCCGTCCTTCCGTCCGTCCTTCCGTCCGTCCTTCCGTCCGTCCTTCCGTCCGTCCTTCCGTCCGTCCGTCCTTCCGTCCGTCCTTCCGTCCGTCCTTCCGTCCGTCCTTCCGTCCGTCCTTCCGTCCGTCCTTCCGTCCGTCCTTCCGTCCGTCCTTCCGTCCGTCCTTCCGTCCGTCCTTCCGTCCGTCCTTCCGTCCGTCCTTCCGTCCGTCCTTCCGTCCGTCCTTCCGTCCGTCCTTCCGTCCGTCCTTCCGTCCGTCCTTCCGTCCGTCCTTCCGTCCGTCCTTCCGTCCGTCCTTCCGTCCGTCCTTCCGTCCGTCCTTCCGTCCGTCCTTCCGTCCGTCCTTCCGTCGAAATCATCATGACATTTTTAGCCAATATAGCCATATCGTCCTTCCGTCCGTCCTTCCGTCCGTCCTTCCGTCCGTCCTTCCGTCCGTCCTTCCGTCCGTCCTTCCGTCCGTCCTTCCGTCCGTCCTTCCGTCCTTCCGTCCGTCCTTCCGTCCGTCCTTCCGTCCGTCCTTCCGTCCGTCCGTCCTTCCGTCCTTCCGTCCGTCCTTCCGTCCGTCCTTCCGTCCGTCCTTCCGTCCGTCCTTCCGTCCGTCCTTCCGTCCGTCCTTCCGTCCGTCCGTCCTTCCGTCCGTCCTTCCGTCCGTCCCGTCCGTCCTTCCGTCCGTCCTTCCGTCCGTCCTTCCGTCCGTCCTTCCGTCCGTCCTTCCGTCCGTCCTTCCGTCCGTCCTTCCGTCCGTCCCGTCCGTCCTTCCGTCCGTCCTTCCGTCCGTCCTTCCGTCCGTCCTTCCGTCCGTCCTTCCGTCCGTCCTTCCGTCCGTCCTTCCGTCCGTCCGTCCTTCCGTCCGTCCTTCCGTCCGTCCTTCCGTCCGTCCTTCCGTCCGTCCTTCCGTCCGTCCTTCCGTCCGTCCTTCCTTCCGTCCTTCCGTCCGTCCTTCCGTCCGTCCTTCCGTCCGTCCTTCCGTCCGTCCTTCCGTCCGTCCTTCCGTCCGTCCTTCCGTCCGTCCTTCCGTCCGTCCTTCCGTCCGTCCTTCCGTCCGTCCTTCCGTCCGTCCTTCCGTCCGTCCTTCCGTCCGTCCTTCCGTCCGTCCTTCCGTCCGTCCTTCCGTCCGTCCTTCCGTCCGTCCTTCCGTCCGCCCTTCCGTCCGTCCTTCCGTCCGCCCTTCCGTCCGTCCTTCCGTCCGTCCTTCCGTCCGTCCTTCCGTCCGTCCTTCCGTCCGTCCTTCCGTCCGTCCTTCCGTCCGTCCTTCCGTCCGTCCTTCCGTCCGTCCTTCCGTCCGTCCTTCCGTCCGTCCTTCCGTCCGTCCTTCCGTCCGTCCTTCCGTCCGTCCTTCCGTCCGTCCTTCCGTCCGTCCTTCCGTCCGTCCTTCCGTCCGTCCTTCCGTCCGTCCTTCCGTCCGTCCTTCCGTCCGTCCTTCCGTCCGTCCTTCCGTCCGTCCTTCCGTCCGTCCTTCCGTCCGTCCTTCCGTCCGTCCTTCCGTCCGTCCTTCCGTCCGTCCTTCCGTCCGTCCTTCCGTCCGTCCTTCCGTCCGTCCTTCCGTCCGTCCTTCCGTCCGTCCTTCCGTCCGTCCTTCCGTCCGTCCTTCCGTCCGTCCTTCCGTCCGTCCTTCCGTCCGTCCTTCCGTCCGTCCTTCCGTCCGTCCTTCCGTCCGTCCTTCCGTCCGTCCTTCCGTCCGTCCTTCCGTCCGTCCTTCCGTCCGTCCTTCCGTCCGTCCTTCCGTCCGTCCTTCCGTCCGTCCTTCCGTCCGTCCTTCCGTCCGTCCTTCCGTCCGTCCTTCCGTCCGTCCTTCCGTCCGTCCTTCCGTCCGTCCTTCCGTCCGTCCTTCCGTCCGTCCTTCCGTCCGTCCTTCCGTCCGTCCTTCCGTCCGTCCTTCCGTCCGTCCTTCCGTCCGTCCTTCCGTCCGTCCTTCCGTCCGTCCTTCCGTCCGTCCTTCCGTCCGTCCTTCCGTCCGTCCTTCCGTCCGTCCTTCCGTCCGTCCTTCCGTCCGTCCTTCCGTCCGTCCTTCCGTCCGTCCTTCCGTCCGTCCTTCCGTCCGTCCTTCCGTCCGTCCTTCCGTCCGTCCTTCCGTCCGTCCTTCCGTCCGTCCTTCCGTCCGTCCTTCCGTCCGTCCTTCCGTCCGTCCTTCCGTCCGTCCTTCCGTCCGTCCTTCCGTCCGTCCTTCCGTCCGTCCTTCCGTCCGTCCTTCCGTCCGTCCTTCCGTCCTTATCTCCCCTGGTCATTATAAGAACTCTTCATGGTATCCATCGTAAACATCTCAGTTGAAAATTGTTTCCACCTTTTCTAGAATCCTTTCATTGGCAATCCAATGCCTTCCATTTTTTACTGTTTGATAACTGGTTGTAGTAGTTTGCCTGCCATAACGAGTATGTGAAATGCCTGCTACTCTGATACGAAATCTAGGTCATCCTCTCTATGTGATGTGACCACCATTAACTCTCGTTCCTAATATTTAAGAAAAACTCTTTCGACTTTTTTCGCGCATTGGTTTTATTTATGTGATAGTTAAACTGCTTTTATATCAGTCTCATTGGCTCCATATGTCTTAGATATGATCCAAGGTGAACCATGGCAACAAATCAAAGATTTTTACAATTTTTTTTTTTAATATCACAAACACCACATTACAATGTTGCCTATAATTGGGTCAATGCAATCTATTATTTTATATGATGGTGGCAAGCAAAAACATTTTTTTTTTTCGATTGACATAATCCTTTTTTTTAGCAAACTAAATCAGTATCACCCGCAGAAATTTGGGGTTTTTTTTTGGTCTTACTACAAAATTTTCTTGGAAAATATTAATCATTCATGGCGAAGGACAATGTGGCAGGGATCTATATTTGTCGTTTTTTTTTCTTGATATTGATATATATTTGTTTTTGGTTTTTCTGTAACTTTTGTCAAATGAAGAAGTGTTGCCAGAAACCAATTCGTTTTGTCCTTGAGTTGAACATATTGAATAATACTGATAGATTGTTTAAAATTAACCTTTTTGCCTTGGGAGTGGTTTGTTTCTTTATAAAAAATCTAAGCTATAAAATGACAAGATACGAATTTTGCAATAGGCATCAAATTGAGTAGATTAACGAAGATTTTTGGGTTGAGTTCCAAGAATACAAAGGAAAATATTTGATTAGAAATTTAATATGGTAAAGAAAATTTTTGATTTATGGAACTTTTTTTTTCTTGAAAGATTTTCTTTTTTAATATCTTGTATAAGAGAACATTTTATTGAAATTTTGTGAAAAATTTGAAAAAGTTTTTTAGTAAAAATTTCTTTAACTTTTTTAGTTAAAATTTCTTAAATTTTTTTTAGTAAAAATTTCTTAAATTTTTTTTAGTAAAACTTTCTTAAAATTTGTTCAATAAGAATAGTTTGACATTTTTTATTTAGAAAAATTCAATGAAATGTTGTCTTTAGATACAAACTCACAGGAATATTTTAAAATCAATTAGAACGAGTAACCAG
Organism: Stomoxys calcitrans; assembly: GCF_963082655.1. Lineage (NCBI taxonomy): Eukaryota > Metazoa > Arthropoda > Insecta > Diptera > Muscidae > Stomoxys > Stomoxys calcitrans. Next base: position 187,100,159 of record NC_081554.1, on the reverse strand, counting down.
TAAAAGCGTGCTAAGTCAGCCGGGCCGTATCTTGAGAACCTACCACCATGGATTCTTCTCAAAAAGGTATACAAAATAAATTTAGATGAAGGGCATAATTTAAAATTTAAAGCATCTAGGAACCGCACAATAATGATCGAGAGATCGGTTTAAATGGGAGCTATATAAGGTTATAGACTGATTTGGACCGTATTTAGCTTAGTTGTAGGAAGTCGTAACAGAACATGAAGTCAAATCAGGAGATCGGTTTATATGGGAGTTATATCAGGTTATCGACCAATTCGGACCGTACTTGGCACGGTTGTTGGAAGTAAAAATGGAACACCCAATTCGGACCGTACTTGGCACGGTTGTTGGAAGTAAAAATGGAACACCACATACAAAATTTTAGCCAAATAGAACAACAATTGCGACTTGTAAGGGCTTAAGAAGTCAACTCGGGAGACCGGTTTATATGGGAGCTATATCCAAATCTGAACCGATATGGCCCATTTGCAATCCCCAATGACCATCAAATATTAAGTATCTGTGCAAAATTTCATGCGGCTAGCTGTACACGTTGAACCCCGTGATTTCGACAGAAGGCGGACGGACACGGCTAGATCCACACAGAACGTTGAGACGATCAAGAATATGTTTACTTTATGAGGTTTTAGACGAATAGTTCGAGTTATACAAACGGAATGACTAGATTAGTACACCATTACTCTATGGTGGCGGGTATAAAAAAATTAAGAAAATTTTATTTAAACAATATTAAAATCTTTTAACTTTTTGAAAAAAAGTTAAAAGATTTTGCAATTCAAATTTAATTTTCTCTAAGAACTAAATTTCAATAAAATTTTTTCTATGGACAAAATTTCAATAAAATTTTTTCTATGGACAAAATTTCAATAAAATTTTCTCTTACGACAAGAATTAAAAAAAAAAATTTGAATAAAGAAAATATTGAAAAATTGTTATTCCCACCACCGAAGGATGCAACACATCGAAATATGCATTTTCGACCCCATAAGGCCTGTTTTTAAAATCACGCTACATGCTTTAAAAATAGAGATATTGAGCTGAAACTTTTCACAGATTCTTTTTTTTTTGTCCATAAGCAGGTTAAGTTAAAAGATGTGGATAAATGTGGCTTTTATGGGCCTAAGACCCTAAATCGGCAGATCGGTCTATATGGCAGCTATATCCAAATCTGAACCGATTTGGGTCAAATTGACAAAGGATGTCGGAGGGCCAAACACAACTCAATGTCCCAAATTTCAGCATAATCGGATAATAAATGTGGCTTTTATGGGCCCAAGACCCTAAATTGGCAGATCGGTCTATATGGGGGCTATATCAAGATATAGTCCGATATAGCCCCCATATAGACCGATCTGCCGATTTAGGGTCTTAGGCCCATAACAGCCACATTTATTATCCGATTTTGCTGAAATTTGGGACAGTGAGTTGTGTTAGGCCCTTCGACAGCCTTCTTCAATTTGGCCGAAATCCTTCTAGATTTAGATATAGCTGCCATATAGACCGATCCTCCGATTTAGGGTCTTGGGCCCATAAAAGCCACATTTATTATCCGATTTTGCTGAAATTTTAGACAGTGAGTTAAGTTAAGCCCCTTGAAATACTTTTGCAATATGGCACAGATCTGTCCAGATTGGGTTATTGCTGCCATGTAGGCCCTTCGATATCCTTCGCCAATTTGGCCCAGATCGGTTCAGATTTGGATATAGCTGCCATATAGACCGATCCTCCGATTTATGGTCTTAGGCCAATAAAAGCCACATTTATTATCCGATTTTGCTGAAATTTGGAACAGTGAGTTGTCTTAGGCCTTTTGACATCGTTCTTTAATTTGGGTTAGATCGGTTCAGATTTGGATATAGCTGCCATACAGACCGATCTCTCGATTTAAGGATTTGGGCCAATAAAAGACGCATTTATTGACCGATGTCGCCGAAATTTGGGGCGGTGAGTCAAGTTAAGTCCCTTGACACACTCCTGCAATATGGCACAGATCGGTCCAGATTTGCACATAGCTGCCATATAGACCGATCTCTCGGTTATAGGTTTTGGGGCCATAAAAGGCACCTTTATTGTCGGACTTAGCCGAAATTTGGGACAGTGCTTTGTGTTAGGCTCTTCGACATTTCTCTGCAACTTGGCCCAAATTGGTTCAGGTTTGGATATAGCTGCCATATAGACCGATATCTCGATTTAAAGTCTTGGCCCCATAAAAGGCACATTTAAAATCCGATTTCACTGAAATTTGACACAGTGACTTATGTTAGGCTTATCGACAGCCGTATTGTATATGGTTCAGATCGGTTTATTTTTAGATATAGATACTGTACCTATTAGTATTTGGTCCAAATTGGAATATATTTCGATATAACTGCTATGGGGCATAAGGTATGCATTTTTTCACCGGATTTTGACGAAAGGTGGTTTACATATATACCCGAGGTGGTGGGTATCCAATGTTCGGCCCGGCCGAATTTAACGCCTTTTAACTTGTTTCATTTAGAATTGTATTTAATTTATTTTTTTGTTACTAATTTTTATACCCTACACCACTACTGTGGTACAGGGTATTATAACTTAGTGCATTTGTTTGTAACACCCAGAAGGAAGAGAGATAGACCCGGTGATAAGTATACCGATCGACTCAGAATCACTTTCTGATTCAAGTTAGCTATGTCCTGTCTGTCTGTCTGTCCGTCTGTCCATGTTAATGTGTGTACAAACTACAGGTCGCAATTTTCATCCTATTGTCTTCAAATTTGGTACAGACATGTTTTTCGGTCTAGAATCAAATCCTATTGAAAAAATCGGTTCAGATTTGGATATAGCTCCCTTATATATATTCGTACGATCTGCAGTAATAATGCAATAAAATGGTCATTTGTTAACCGGTTCTCTCGAAATTCGGCAAGAAGGATTTTCTTATGACTCTCAACTTAACTGTTGAATTTCATAGAAATCGGTTCAGATTTTGTTATAGCTCTCATTCTCTAGAAATTTGGCAGGAAGGATTTTTTTACGACTGTCGACAATACTGGTGAATTTCCTGGAAATCGGTTCAGATTTAGATATAGCTCTCATATATATATATATATATATCGCCCGATTTTCACTCCTAGAGCCACTGCAAGCACATTTATTGATCAATCTTACCAAAATATTGCACAACGCTTTCCTCGACGACTACCATAATATATACGTAGAGTTTGGTCAAAATCGGTTCAGATTTAGATATAGCTCCCATATATATGTTCGTCCGATTTGCAGTTATATTGCAATAAAATGGTCATCTGTTTACCGATTTTCTCGAAATTCTGCAGGAGGGATTTTCTCTTGACTCTCAATATTTCTGGTGAATTTCATGGAAATCGGTTCAGATTAAGATATAGCTCTCATATATATACATCGCCCGATTTTAACTTCTAGAGTCACTGCAAGCGCATTTATTGATACATCTTGCCAAAATTTTGCAAAACGCTTTCCTGGACTACTCGACACAATATCTGAGGAGTTTGCTCGAAATCGTTAGGTGTAGGGTATTATACAGTCGGCTCCGCCCGACTTTTGCCCTTCCTTACAGGTTCGTTAATGAAAATTTAAACAAAGTTTGGAACATTCTATCCAAATTTTGCCCTTAGAAAAAGTTTCGTCCATATTTTCCTTTTAGAGAAAATTTCATTGAAATGCTGTCTTTGGGGTAAATCATATAAAAACCTTTTTAGGAAAAATTTTACAGCAATTTAATTTTTAAGAATTTTGAGATTTTTTTTTTTTATGAAAAATTTATTGAATGATTGACTTTAAGGAATATTTCATTGAAATATTTTTTTTTTAAGAAAAAAAAAAATTTGTTTTGTCCTTCGAGATTTACAATGTTAACCTATTCAATGCTGAACAATTGTTGACTTAAATATTCAATTTCCCTAAAAATGATACTTTAGACTTCTATGGTTATTTAACTAAAAATATTTTGCCAATAAAACCTTAAGATTTCATTTTTGCTTCCACTTCCACTTCAGCTTCTTAAGTTTCCCCGTTTCTAAGCCTTAATAATCTACAGCGAAATGAACGTTGCAAGAAAAATCTACTCAAAGAGTTTGCCAAACAATTTCCTGCCTGCAAAGTTTATTGACGTTATCAGCGTTTCTTTGCTCCCATAGCTCATAAGTGTTTAAAGTCTCAGCAATGCATGGAAAAAGTGAATTTTCGCCAAAAGTCGAAAGAAAAACATGGGGAAAATGGAGTGCAACAGTTGCTAAAAAATAAAATCAAGATTTAGCCAAAGAAAAATACCAACCACATGTATTTCACTTCATATCCTTTTTCCTTGGTTTTAAAGCCAAAGGCAAGGAGTTTTTCGCAAAAAAAAAAAATATCATGAATTTCCCATATCCTGCAGGATGTTGGGAAACTTACTTATATTGCGGCTGCTGATGCTGCAGCTGTTGTGGTTAAGTGTGTTTAGTTTGGTAAAAATCATTTTAAATATTCCATTAGATTTTTATGGATATTATGGCATAGTTCACAGTCACCTCACCTCTTAGCTTGGCGTCCCTCCCTCTAAAGGATTTGCTTTATAACATCTGACATTTATAGATGCTACAGTTGGATGCGCTGTGCTGGAAAAAGCCATAAATCTTTTGGCTGTTTAAGTTTTTGTCTCCTGTAATTTGTTCGTCTGTTTCTCTGTCTGTCTCTGTGCTAACCGTTTTTAAATTTGAAACATATTCTGACTGCTGGCAATTTTCTCTTTTTTTTGTTTTTGACTATCCTTTTAGGGGAAATTTTGAAATTTGATTTTGTGAAGTTTCCATTTGGTATTCACACAGATGAATGTTTTGCGGCATTTGGTGTTTTTTGTGTTGGTGGTTCTTTTTTCTGTTATTATTTATTTACTTATTTATTTATGCATCTGTTTTTCGTTGTTCTCTTTTTTTTTGCTTTTTTCTCTAAAACAGACCAACCCGTAGCAATATCGTGGCCACAACGCGGCGATATATCTTTTGAACATGTCAGCTTACGCTATGAAGGACAGCAAGAGGATGTTATTAAAAATTTAAATTTAACTATACCGGCTGGCCAAAGGGTAAGTACTTTAAATATTTTTTAGAAAATGGAAAAAAAAATGGGAATATTACCACTAACAAAATTTTCAATGCAATTTTCTTAAAAAAAGAAAGAAATATGTTAAACAAGTACTAGCCAAATCGTATAATAAGTGCGCCCTCTAGAGGCTCAAGAAGTCAAGATTCCAGAACAGTTTATATGGCAGCTATATTAGGCTATGGACCGATTTAAACCACATTTGACATAGATGTTGAAAGTCAACAACAAAAACCCTTATAAAGAGTCTCAACAATTGTGGTGTGTAAAAATTTATTGGGGACGTGTTGCAAGGATCGCGATTTCGGTCTTTGCCAGAGGGCTCATCAACTTGCGATGCCACAAAAAGGTTGAATAACAAGACGCAATGTTTCATTCGAAAGGCATGCTACCATTGCACTGTTCACTTATTGTTGAATAGTTGGGAATTATTATAGTTTTGGTGGTATCGCAAGCTGATGAGGTCCCAGGCAAAGGCGGAAATCACGATGCTTGCAAACCGCAATCAGTACATTTAACACACCACAATGCTGATACTCTTTAGAAAGGTTTTTATTGTTTTGCCTTTCTATTTGAACTAGAAGTAAGCAAGTAAGAACGTACTTAGTTCGGACGGGCCTTGGGAATCTTGGGAACCCACTACCATGGATTCTGCTTAAATATGGGAGATATATCTAGTTATAGATCGATTTGGACCGTACTTGCCGCAGTTGTTGAGAGTCATAACAGTACACTATAGGCAAAACTTCAACCAAATCGGATAAAAATCGCGGATTGTAACGGCTCAAGAAATCAAAACGGGAGATCGGTTTATATGGGAACAACATCATGTTCTTGACCGCTTTAAACCGTACTTGGCACAGTTGTTGGAAGTCAAAACAGAACACCGCATGCAAAATTTCAGCCAAATCGTGCACAAATTGTGGCTTGAAAGGGCTTAGGAAGTCAAATCGGGACATCGGTATATATGGGAGCTATATCAGTCTATAGACAAACTTGGACCGTACTTGGCACAGTTGTTGGAAGTCAAAATAGAATACCGCATGCAAAATTTCAGCCAAATCGTATACAAATTGCGGCTTGAAGGAGCTCAGGAAGTCAATTCGGGACATCGGTATATATGGAGTCTATATCAGTTTATAGACCAATTTGGACCGTACTAGGCTCCGTGGCTGGAAGTCATAACAGAGCACCACGTACAAAGTTTCATCCAAATCGGATGAAAATTGCGGCTTCCAGAGGCTCAGGAAGTCAAATCGGGAGATCGGTTTATATGGGAGCTATATCAGGTCATACATAGATTTAAACCGTACATAGCACAGTTGTTTGAAGTACTAAAACTACACTTTCCGTAGGGAAAGAGTACGAAAACACCCCTTACCCTAAGGAAAGGGTGCTAAAACTACATTTTCCTTAGAGAAGGAGTACTAAACCTAATCGTTACTTAGGGAAAGGGTACTAAAACTACACTTTCCTCGGGGAAAGGGTAGTTAAACTACCCTTTAATTAGGGAAATGGTACTAAAACTACCCTTTCCCTTTTGAAGGGGTACTAAAAATAGATTTTCCTTGGGGAGAAGGTGCTAAAACTACCATTTTATTTGGGAAAGGGCACTAAAACTACCAATTCTGTTGGGAAAGGGTACTAAACCTGACCTTCTCTTAGGAAGAGGCTACTAAAACTACCCTTTCTTTAAGGAAAGGGTACTTAAACTTCCTTTTCTTTAGGGAAAGGGTACAAAAACTACCCTTTTCTTTCGGAAAGTGTACTAAAACTACCCCTTCCTTTGGGTAAATCTACCCTTTATTTAGAGATAGCATACTAAAACTACCCTTTCCTTAGGTAAGGTGTTTTAAAATTACCCTTTGTTTTGGGAAAGGGAGTTAATACTTCCCTTTCCTTGGGATATGGTACTTAAAATATCCTTTCTTTTTTAAAGTACACTAAAACTACCATTTTCTTTGGGGAAAGGATACTAAAACTATCCTTTCCTGAGGGAAAGGGTACTAAAACTACCTTTTCCTTAGAGAAGGGGTAATAAACCTAACCTTTCCTTAAGGAAAGGGTACTAAAACTACACTTTCCTCGGGGAAAGGGTACTTAAACTACCCTTTGCTTAGGGAAAAGGTGCTAAATCTAACTTTCTTTGAGAAAAGGGTACTAAAAATACCCTTTTCTAGGAAAAAGGTACAAAAACAACCCTTTTCCAGGGTAGTTTTTCTAAAATTAGGGTACTGAAATTACCACTTCCTTAAATAAAGGTACTAAAAATTTCTTTCCCTCAAGAAGAAGGTACTAAAACTACCTTTTTCTTAGAGAAAGTATTCTTAAATAACCCTTTCCTTAGGGAAAGGGTACTAAAACTAGTCTTTCCTGAGGGAAAGGGTACTAAAACTACCCTTTCCTTAGGAAAATGGTACTAAAATTACCCTTTCCTTAAGGAAACTAAAGCTACCTTCTCCTTAGGGAAAGGGTACTAAAACTACCCTTTCATTAGGGAAAGCATACTAAAACTAAACTTTCCTTTGGGAGAGGACACTTAATCTTCCCTTTTCTTAATCAAACTACCCCTTCCTTTGGAAAGTGTACTAAAACTAGCCTTTCCTTCAGAAAGTATACTAAAACTACCCTGGCCTAAGGGGAAGTGTACTAAATCAACCCTTTCCTTAGGGAAGGGGTACTAAGGCTACCGTTTCCTTAGGGACAAGGTACTAAAACTACCATTTCCTTAGGGAAAGGGACTAAATTTTCCCTTTCCTTAGGGAAAGGCAACTAAAACTATCATTTCCTTAGGGAAGGGACACTAACACTACCCTTTCCTCTCGTACAGGGTACTAAAACCACCCCTTCCTTATGAAAAGGGTACTGAAACTTGAAACACTTTGCTCAGGGAAAGGGTATTAAAACTACATTTTTTTACGGAAAAGGTGCAAAAACTACCCATTTCTCAGGGAAAGGGTACTAAAACTACACTTTCCTTAGGGAAAAGTATTAAATCTACCCTTACCTAAGGGAAATCGTAATAAAACTACACTCTACTTAAGGAAATGGTACTAAAGACAATTTCCTTAAGGAGAGTGTATTCTACTAAATCTACCTTTCTTTGAGAAAAGAGTACTAAAACTACCCTTTCCTTAGGGAAAGTGTACTAAAACTACCCTTTCTTTAATGAAACGGTACTAAAACTAGCCTTTCCTTAGGAAAAGGTTAATAAAAATACCCTTTGCTTTGGGACATGTTACTAAAATTACCCTTTCCTTAGGGAAAGTGTACTAAAACTACCCTTTTGTTAGAGAAAGGGAACTACAACTACCCTTTCCTTAGGGAAATCTTACTAAAACTACCTTTTGCTTTGGTAACGGGTACTAAAACTACACTTTCCTTAAGGAAAGGATACTAAAATTAACCTTTCCTAAGGGAAAGGATTCAAAAACCACACTTTCCGTTGGATGGGGGTACTAAAACTACCCTTTCGTTAGGAAAACGGTACTAAAACTACACTTTCCTTAGACAAGAGGTACTTAAACTACACTTTCCTTTTGGAAGGGGGGCTAAAACTAGCATTTATCTTGGGAAAAGGTACTAAATCTACCCTCTCCTTTGGGAAAAGTTACTAAAGCTATACTTTTTTTTTGGGAGAGGGCACTTAATCTACCCTTTCCTTGGGTAGAGGGTACTGAAAATAACCTTTCCTTTGGGAAAGGGTACTAAAACAACCCTTTCCTTTGGAAAACGGTTCTACAATTACCCTTTCCTTTGGAAAAATGTCCTTTCCATTGAGAAAGGGTACCAAAACTAGCCTATCCGTTTGGGGACTGTTGTTTACTGGTTTCCTAGACTAACAGGGAAATATTCATACCATATATTTTTTGCACTTTTGTTCTACATATATATCGGATAGATTGTAAAAAAAACACCAATCAGTCGCAAAATTTGGTTAGTCTGTTTCCGCTACTATTTTTGTCTAAAAATAGTGAAATAAATTTTATGACAAAAACTGCTGCTGCATATCAGGAAGTTCTATGTTTTTTATTATTTTAATCACTGATCTAATTTGGTTGTTTTGTGCAGCAGCCACATTTTCCCCCCTTGTTATTTTTACCAAATCCCTTGATCATTTATCTCTACTTTCTATGCACACAACGAAACAAAAACAAACAAGTAAAAAGGCGTTAAGTTCGGCCGGGCCGAACTTTGGATACCCACTACCTCGGGTATATATGTAAACCACTTTTCATCAAAATTCGTTGAAAATTTCATACCTCATACTCATATATCTCATACCGATCTGAACTATATACGACACGCATGTCGAAAAGCCGAACATAAGTCACTGTGTCAAATTTCAGTGAAATCGGATTATAAATGGGCCTTTTATGGGGCCAAGACTTTAAATCGAGATATCGGTCTACATGGCAGCTATATCCAAATCTGGACCGATTTGAGCCAAGTTGCATAAACATGTCGAAGAGCCTAACACTAAGCACTGTCCCAAATTTCGGCGAAATCGGACAATAAATGCCTCTTTTATGGGCCCTAAACCTTAAATCCAGAGATCGGGCTATATGGCAGCTATATTGAAATCTGGACCGATCTGGGCAAAATTGGAGAAGGACGTCGAAGAGCCTAACCAAACTCACTGTCTCAAATTTCAGCGACATCGGACAATAAATGCGTCGTTTATGGCCCCAAAACCTAAAACCTAGATATCGGTCTATATGGCAGCTATATTCAAATCTGGTCCGATCTGTGCGATATTGCAGAAGTATGTCAAGGGGCTTAACTTAACTCACTGTTCCAAATTTCGGGGACATCGGGCAATAAATGAGCATTTTATGGGCCCAAAACCATAAATCAAGAAATCGGTCTATATGGCAGCTATATCCAAATTTGAAGGGGCTTAACTTAACTCACTGTTCCAAATTTCGGGGACATCGGGCAATAAATGAGCATTTTATGGGCCCAAAACCATAAATCAAGAAATCGGTCTATATGGCAGCTATATCCAAATTTGAACCGATCTGGACCAAATTGAAGAAATGTGTCAAAGGGCCTAACACATCTCTCTGTCCCAAATTTCAGCAAAATCGGATAATGAATGTGGCTATTATGGGCCTTACACCATAAATCGGAGGATCGATCTATATGGCAGCTATATCCAAATCTGGACCGATCTGAGCCAAATTAACGAAGGATGTCGATGGGCCTTATACAATTCACTGCCCCGAATTTCATCAAAATCGGATAATAAATGTGGCTTTTGTGGGCCTAAGACCCTAAACCGGAGGATCGGTCTATATGGCAGCTATATCCAAATCTAAACCGATCTGAACCAAATTTAAGAAACATGTCAAAGGGCCTAAGACAACTCACTGTCCCAAATTTCAGCGAAATCGGACCATAAATGTGGCTTTTATGGGCCTTAGACCCTAAATCGGAGGATCGGTCTATATGGCAGCTATATCCAAATCTGGACCAAATTGACAAAGGATGTCGAAGGGCCTAACACAACTCACTGTCCCAAATAATAAATGTGTCTTTTATGGGCCTAAGACCCTAAATCGGCGGATCGGTCTATATGGGGGCTATATCAAGATATATTCCGATATAGCCCATCTTCGAACTTAACCTGCTTATGGACAAAAAAAGAATCTGTGCAAAATTTCAGCTCAATATCTCTATTTTTAAAGACTGTAGCGTGATTTCAACAGACAGACGGACAGACGGACGGACATGGCTAGATCGTCTTAGATTTTTACGCTGATCAAGAATATATATACTTTATAGGGTCGGAAATGGATATTTCGATGTGTTGCAAACGGAATGACAAAATGAATATACCCCCATCCATCGGTGGTGGGTATAAAAAGTGCTGTGTAGTTTTAATAACTTCTGCATTTTTTGTATTTTTTGTGAAATGTTTTGCAAAATTTTCATCACTATAATCGGCAGCCAATCTATTCATACCTATCAACACTTTGCAGTTAATGCACTCAACTGCTGTTAAGCCGCAAAAGCTGCTGTAAATTCTATGGCAACAAATTTTGTTGATTGTTGGCATAAAACATTGTGAAAAATTAAAAAAAAAAAGTAGAAAAAAGTTTTCCTTGTTTCCAAATCATGTAATCTATGTTAGAGTATCATCAAAAAATAATAAAATGTAAAAATAAACGCTTTGAGTCGGATAAGTATAACTGGGGCAAAAAGTAGATAAAAATGCCTTTGGCATAGTGAAATAATTGGCTGGAATAGAAAAAATATCATACTGATGGATGGTTTAGTTTAGATCACAACAATCATAAATTTACAAAAGGAGATGTATGGAGAAATATATTTTATGTTTGTATCCCATGCGAAATTGGTCAGTAAGCTTTTTGTATTCACTTTTGGTAATATGGGTATCGCAAAAGCCAATATTGGGAACGGAAACGGAAACATAAGCCATTTGGCTTGATTTAGGTTTAATGTTTTTTATTATTTTATGTGTTAATTGGATTGAACTACAAAGAGAGAAAGAGAGAGAGGGAGGGGGAGAGAGAGAAAGAAATAATTTTAGTTTCAGTTATGTTAAAACCATTTAAATTATAATTATTTGCCATAACCGGAAATGATTATGACTAACCGGAAGTATTTGTTTTTCACCACCTTTTATAGATTTCTAAAAACGTTGGCATTTTTTTAGTTATGGCTAGCATGTAAAAATGTCCTCGAGCTAGACTGGGCTAAATTTTGAAAAACCACTTTCATGTATCTTTTTTTAATCCCTTGAAGTTGTCAATTGCAGAAATGATGAAATTACATTTTAAACAAAGAATATTTGCAATGTCAATACAAACTAATTATTGGGCAATAATATTTCCATAACTCTTGCCTGTCTTTATAGTAAAATTTAATTTTTTCCAAAATTTCTCCAGTCATGTTTCCTAACCTTCAACTAAGCCTTAATCTCTTTTTAATTGTCCTTCTCTAGCTACTCTTCCTTTTTTCTCATATTTAATTTTTTTCTGTTTTCATTTGCATACTTCTTTGCAGATTGGCATTTGTGGTCGCACTGGCAGCGGCAAATCATCATTGGCCCTCTCATTGTTTGGTGTATTGCAGGTGAGCTCCGGTTGCATACGAATCGATGACAACGATATCTCCAGCATACATCCGGATGAAGTACGTACACGATTATCGATAATCCCTCAGGATGTTCATTTATTCAATATGACAATAAGAGAGAATCTTGACCCGTCTGGTTACTATTCGGATTTGGAGTTATGGAATTGCCTTGAGTTGGCCCAGTTGAAGGACATTGTCAATAGCAGAATGCCACAGGGCTTGGGTATGTTCCAATGGATGTTAAGTTTAAGTAAAATACACTGAAAAAAAAATCAAGTTAACAACTAAACAAAAAATTCAACATATAAGAAAAAAAAATTAGAGAATTTTTAGAGAAAATTCTTCATGAACAAAATGTTGACAAAATGCGAAAAAATCTTCTTATATACAACAAGTTAAAGTGTGCTAAGTTCGGCCGGGCCGAATCTTATATACCCTCCACCATGGATCGCATTTGTCGAGTTATTTTCCCGGCATCTCTACTTAGGCAAACAAAAAAAGGATGAAAGAAAAGATTTGCTCTGCTATTAGAGCGATTTCAGGATATGGTCCCGTTCGGACCACAATTAAATTATATATTGGAGACCTGTGTAAAATGTCAGCCAATTCGAATAAGAATTACGCCCTTTGGGGTCTCAAGAAGTAAAATAGAGAGATTCGATATATTGGGTTGCCCAAAAAGTAATTGCGGATTTTTCATATAGTCGGCGTTGACAAATTTTTTCATAGCTTGTGACTCTGTAATTGCATTCTTTCTTCTGTCAGTTATCAGCTGTTACTTTAGAAAAAAAGTATAAAAAAGTATATTTGATTAAAGTTCATTCTAAGTTTTATTAAAAATGCATTTACTTTCTTTTAAAAAATCCGCAATTACTTTTTGGGCAACCCAATATATGGGTGCTTTATCAGGCTATAGACCAATTCAGACCATAATAAACACGTATGTTGATGATCATGAGAGGATCCGTCGTATAAAATTTCAGGCAAATCGGATAATAATTGCGACCTCTAGAGGCTCAAGAAGTCAAGATCCCAAATCGGTTTATATGACAGCTACATCAGGTTATGAACAGATTTGAACCTTATTTAGCAGAGCCGTTGAAAGTCATAATAAAATACGTCATTGAAAATTTCAGCCAAGTCGGATAGGAATTGCGCCCTCTAAAGGCTCAAGAAGTCAAGTTCCCAGATCGGTTTATATGACAGCTATATCAGGTTATGGACCGATTTGAACCATACTTGGCACAGTTGTTGGATATCATAACAAAACACGTCGTGCAAAATTTCATTCCAATCCGATAAGAATTGTGCCCTCTAAAGGCTCAAGAAGTCAAGACCCAAGATCGGTTTATATAGCAGCTATATCAAAACATGGACCGATATGGCCCATTTACAATCCCATCCGACCTACACTGATAAGAAGTATTTGTGCAAAATTTCAAGCGTCTAGCTTTTTTCCTTCGAAAGTTAGCGTGCTTTCGACAGACAGACGGACGGACGGATATGGCTAGATCGACATAAAATGTCATGACGGTCAAGAATACTTAGACGATCTAGACATGTCCGTCCGTCTGTCCGTCTGTCTGTTGAAATCGCGCTACAGTCTTCAAAAATTGAGATATTGAACTGAAACTTTGCACAGACTCTTTTTTTGTCCATAAGCAGTTTAAGTTCGAAGATGGGCTATATCGGACTATATCTTGATATAGCCCCCATATAGACCGATCCGCGATTTAGGCTCTTAGGTCCATAAAAGCCACATTTATTATTCGATTTTGTTGAAATTTGGGACAGTGAGTTGTGTTAGGCCCTTCGACAATCCTCGTAAATTTGGCCCCGATTGGTTCATATTTGGATATAGCTGCCATATAGACCGATTCTCCGATTAAGGGTCTTAGGCCCATAAAAGCCACATTTATTATCCGATTTTGCTAAAATTTGGAACAGTGAGATGTGTTAGGGCTCTCGACATCCTCCGTTAATTTGGCCCAGATCGGTTAAGATTTGGATATAGCTGCCATATAGACCGATCCTCCGATTTAGGGTTTTGGGCCCATAAGAGCCACATTTATTTTCCGATTTTGCTGAAATTTGGGACAGTGAGTTGTGTTAGGCCCTTTGACATCCTTCGTGAATTTGGCTCAGATCGGTCCAGATTTAGATATAGCTGCCATATGGACCGATCCTCCGATGTGGGGTCTTAGGCCCATAAAAGGCGCATTTATTGTCTGATTTCGCCGAACTTTGGGACAGTGAGTGAAGTTAAGCCCCTTGACATACTCCTGTATTAGGGCACAGATCTGTCCAGATTTGAATATAGCTGCCATATAGACCGATCTCTCGATTTTAGGTTTTGGGCCAACAAAAAGGGCATTTATTGCCCGGTGTCGCCGAAATTTGGGGGAGAGAGTTAAGTAAAACCCATCCACGTATTTCTGCAATTTGGTCTAGATCGATCAAGAGTTGCATAAAGTTGCCATATAGACCCATATATCGATTTAAAGTCTTGACCCCAAAATAGGAGTTTTTATAATACGATTTAACGGAAATGTGATACATTGACTTATGTTAGGCTTTGGGAGGGAGGCGGACCTCCTTCCTTCCCTTATTTTCAGAAACTCCAGATCTCGGTGAAGGGTGGTGCGATTAAAGTGAAATTGTGAAATTGTGTGCTCCTTACAGTAACCTAAAAACAAAAATTTGGTATTCAAAATTTTGGATGGGGTACCTAGGGGGACGCCCCTCTCCAAAACCTACCAAATATACACATATAGACCAATCACGACAATATGGGACTCAAATGAAAGATGTTGAAGAGTAGAATACGAATCTGATATGCAAGTTTGGGTCCAAGTGTTTGGGGGACCTCCCCAACCCCCCAAAACACCTCTAAATCGGACTTATTTACCGACCATGGCAATATGGGGCTCAAATGAAAAGTGTTGGGGGGCAAAGCAAGAATTAATATCCAATTTCGGGACCAATTTTCTGCGGGTCTACCCCTTTCCCAAAATACCCCAGAAACAGCTGTTTTTTACTGATCATCACAGTATGGGGCTAAATTGAATGTATGGTTGCCCAAAAAGTAATTGCGGATTTTTCATATAGTCGGCGTTGACAAATTTTTTCACAACTTGTGACTCTGTAATTGCATTCTTTCTTCTGTCAGTTATCAGCTGTTACTTGTAGCTTGCTTTAGAAAAAAAGTGTAAAAAAAGTATATTTGATTAAAGTTCATTCTAAGTTTTATTAAAAATGCATTTACTTTCTTTTAAAAAATCCGCAATTACTTTTTGGGCAACCCAATATTTGGGAGTAGAATACGAATCTGATATCCAAATGTGAGACCATGAATTTGGGGCACCGCCCCTTCGAGTAAAAATTTACTGACCAAATGAAAGGTATTTGAGATTAGAAAACTAATATTATAATAAATTTTGGGGCCAAGTGATTGGGGTACGCCTCATCCCATAAACTTCCCTCAAACCAATGGCAATATAGGGTTAAAATAAATGGTATCTGAGAGAAGAGCACGATGCGGATATTTTTTTCAGGGCCAAGTGTCTGGGGTCAACTCACCCCGAAAACACCCATAAATCGGACATAAATATTTACGGGTCAAGGCAATATGGGACTCAAATGAAAGGTATTTGGGAGTGGATCACGAAATTCATACTCACTTTCGGGACCACGTTTCTGGGGGTCCACACCACCCCCTAATCCCACCAACCGCCACCCTGGGAGCCTTCTTACTCCCATAATTTTTTCTTTTTTTTCAGCGAAATTTCAACGAAATCGGCAACAAATCCGGCTTTTACGAGCTCAAGACTCTAAAATGTTGGCAAAACTACAAGGTTTACTTGTAAATTAAAACTTCCAACTACAATGATTTTGTTTATGTCTTTATTTAATTTTCCAGTGTAGCTATGTCAGCATGCACTTTAAAATTTACTACTATGAGTTTTATCACCCCCCGTCGTTTGTCGGTGAATCCAAACATAGACCTAAGAGTATTGTTTTCCTATTTGTTTATGTCTTTATTTAATTTTCCAGTGTAGCTATGTCAGCATGCACTTTAAAATTTACTACTATGAGTTTTATCACCCCCCGTCGTTTGTCGGTGAATCCAAACATAGACCTAAGAGTATTGTTTTCCTATTTGCATTGGAAGTGAACTTTTGCCATAGGTCTGTATTGACACCACCCCGCTCCCCTTGAAGATATCGGTGGATATTCCCCATAGTATGGTCTGCTAGGTTTCCATTTGTTTGAAGTAGGCAAATCATATGACTGGCATTGTGGGCTCTAGCCATCATCATCATCATCCATATGTCAAGTGGTAATTTAAAGCTTAGTGTTGAAGTTTGGTATTTATTTTACGTTTTTTTGCTTTTATCCTGAAAATCCGTACATTTGCTAAGTTGCGGTTGTAATGGACATCGTTTCAATGAGTTATTTAGTTCAGAAGTTGCTAATGCAGCATAACATAAAGCATAAACCTTATCCTAATTTTCAGAAATGCCAGATCTCGTAGATGGGTGGAGGACTTAATTAGGTTGAGATTTGCACTCTTATACCACTATTAACCAAATTTCCTATGAACATTCCATTAAGGAACAGGGGATACTTCTCTTGTATCAATGAGTGCAGCCCGATTAAAGTTTTAAGCTCAACGATAAGGGGCCTCCTATGTTATGCAGAG
>NC_081554.1:186943226-187078226 GCF_963082655.1 Stomoxys calcitrans | reverse complement strand
TCCGCCCAGTGAATTGGAAAACAAGCCCGATGGCATATTTGCTGGATTATTAAAATCGGGACGACCTTTGTCGGTAATAAGCACAGATACAGGAATTCAAAGTATTTAAGTGAGGAGAATAAAGAGAAAAATTTAAAAAATTTGGAATTGGAAGGATGTATTAAAAGAGTATAACATAAATAAAAAATTGTAAAACAAGTAAAAGCGTGCTAAGTTCGGCCGGGCCGAATCTTATATACCCTCCACCATGGATCGCATTTGTCGAGTTCTTTGCCCGCTATCTCTTTTAAGGCAAACAAAGAATATTGAATAAGAACTGGAATGCTATTGGAGCTATATGAAGTTATAGTCCGATTCGAACCATGTAGAAGTCATTGTTTAATATTTCATTTCGCTCGGATAAGAATTGCGCCTTGTAGGGGCTCAAGAAGCAAAATCAAGAGATCGGTTTATATGGGAGTTGGATCAACCTATTGATCCATTCAGACCGTATTAGACAAGTACGTTGAAGGTCATGAGAGAAGCCGCTGTGCAAAATTTCTTCCAAATCGGACTACAATTGCGCCCTCTAGAGGCTCAAGAAGTCAAAATCTCAGATTGGTTTATATGGCAGCTATATCAGGTTGTGAACCGATTTGCGCCATATTTAACTCAGTATTTGGAAGTCAAAACACTACGTGCAAAATTTCAGTCAAATCGGACGAGAATTGCGCCTTCTAGAGGCTCAAGAAGTCAAGACCCAAGATCGGTTTATATGGCAGCTATATCAAAACATGGACCGATTTGGCCCATTTACAATCCCAATCGACCTACACTTGTAAGAAGTATTTGTTCAAAATTTCAAGCGGATAGCTTTAAACCTTCGAAAGTTTGGGGGTTTTCGACGGACAGACGGACGTACTGACGGACGGTGGACGGCGGACGGACAGACGGACGGACAGATGGACCGACGGACAGACGGATAGACGGACGGACAGACGGACGGATATGGCTAGATCGATTTAAAATGACATGACGATCAAGAATATATGTACTTTATGGGGTCTCAGATGCATATTTCGAGGTGTTACAAACAGAATGATGAAATTAGTATACCCTCATCCTATGGTGGAGGGTATAAAAATAAAAAATTTTAAAAAAAGAATATAAATTTTTGTTTTTAAAATATTTTTTGCAATTTTGTAGAAATTTAAAAATATTAGAAAAGTTTGTATTACCCACGTCTGTTTTTCTCCACAACTCTTATAAATTATTCAATAATATTTATATTAAACAAAAAAAAAATTGTAAATTTTTCAAAAGGCCCTCTTTAAGATGCTCTGCTCTTATCATTCTGTAGACGAATTAAATGTAAATTTAGCATTATGACCTTTTTTTATATGTATGCGTGTAAGTGTCTATTGATGTAGTTTAAAATGTACTTAATTTTAAATCTATTCACATGTCGGCAAGAAGTATTTATAATTAATTTTGTGTATGTACGTACGTACTATGTGCGCGTGTGTTTGTATGAAAACCAAAAAATAAAACAAATTTAAAACCCTAACAATTTCATAACCATTTGTTTTTATATCCTTCATAAGTTTAACCTCAACAACAAGTACTTGAAAATCCCTACAAAATCTCTACTTAATCCTTTTATAAAGTCCTTTGAAGAAATGCTACACAATGTGCCAAGCAATCTTTAGCCCTGGCTATGGCTAAAGAAGTAACAAATGTCATAACTACTTCGCAGCAGGATGTACACCACACTCCACAACTTTTCATATTGGACAAAGATTTTGTCGGTTCATTTGTTTTCTCCACACACACACACACACACGCTCACACCCAGTCACATATGCTTTGGGGTTTTGTAAAGCAATATTGGCAACAGTGAAAAACGTGCTAACAACACGTGCAGCTGCACCCAATAAGTACATGTCCATAAAAGTTCATACTGCATAAGGAGAAAAGAAACTTTTCTAGTTGGTACTCTAAAAAAATGTAAGAGAGTGCTAAGTTCGATCGGGCCGAATCTTGGGAACCCACCATCATGGATTCTGCCAAAAATTTATACAAAATAAATTTACAAAATTTAATACCAAATTTCTGTCAAACCAGTAAAAATGTAAGCTTCTAGGAACCGAACAACGCTGATAAAGAGATCGGTTAACATGGGAGCTATATCAGGTAATAGACCGATTTGGACCGGACTTGGCACCGTTGTTGGTAGTCATAACAGATGCAAAATTCAGTCAAATCGGATAAAAATTGCGGATTGTAAGGGCTCAAGACATCAAATTGGGAGATCGGTTTATATGGGAAATGTATCAGGTTATAGACCCATTCGGGCTGTACTTATCACAGTTGTTAGAAGTCATAACTGAACACCATATGCAAAATTTTAGCCAAATCGGACAAAAATTGAAGCTTGTAAGAGATCAAGAAGTCAAATCGGGCGACCGGTTTATATGGGAGCTATATCAGTTTATGGACCGATTCGAATCGAACTCGGCACAGTTGTTGAAACTCATAACAGAACACTACAAGTAATATTTCAGGGAAGTCGAAAAAAAATTGCGGCTGCAAAGGGCTCAAGAAGTCAAATCGGGAGATCGCTTTAAATGGGAGCTATATCTTAATCTGAACCAATATGACCCATTTGCAAACCCCAACGACCTAATTCAATATTAAGTACCTGAGCAAAATTTCAAGTGGCTCAAGAGGTGAAATCGGTTGATCGGTTTAAATGGGAGCTACATCTTAATCTGAACTGATATGATCCATTTGTAATCCCCAACGATCTACGGGCGGAAATGGCTAAATCGACCCAGAACGTCGAGACGATCAAGAATATATATACCTTACAAGACGAACCGGGCCCGCTCGCCTGCGCCTTTTTATACCCACCACCGAAGGATGGGGGTATATTCATTTTGTCATTCCGTTTGCAACACATCGAAATATCCATTTCCGACCCTATAAAGTATATATATTCTTGATCAGCGTAAAAATCTAAGACGATCTAGACATGTCCGTCCGTCTGTCCGTCTGTCTGTTGAAATCACGCTATAGCCTTTAAAAATTGAGATATTGAGCTGAAACTTTCCACAGATTCTTTTTTTGTCCATAAGCAGGTTAAGTTCGAAGATGGGCTATATCGGACTATATCTTGATATAGCCCCCATATAGACCGATCGGCCGATTTAGGGTCTTAGGCCCATAAAAGCAACATTTATTATCCGATTTTGCTGAAATTTGGGACAGTGAGTTGCGTTAGGCCCTTCGACATCCTCCGTCAATTTGGCTCAGATCGGTCTAGATTTGGATATAGCTGCCATATAGATCGATCCTCCGATTTGGGGTCTTAGGCCCATAAAAGCCACATTTATTATCCGATTTTGCTGAAATTTGGGACAGTGAGTTGTGTTAGGCCATTCGACATCCTCCATCAATATGGCTTTGATCGGTTCAGATTTGGATATAGCTGCCATATAGATCGATCCTCCGATTTGGGGTCTTAGGCCCATAAAAGCCACATTTATTATCCGATTTTGCTGAAATTTGGGACAGTGAGTTGTGTTAGGCCATTCGACATCCTCCATCAATATGGCTTTGATCGGTTCAGATTTGGATATAGCTGCCATATAGACCGATCCTCCGAGTTTGGGGTCTTAGGCCCATTAAACACGCATTTATTTTCCGATGTCGCCGAAATTTGGGACAGTGAGTAAAGTTAAGCCCCTTGACATACTTCTGCATTATCGAACTGATTGGGGTTGGGGTGAGCCCCCTGGGTACTTGGACCACAATTTTAATACCATATTCGTTTTTTGGTCTCTAATAACTTTTATTTGATACCCTTATTGTGCCCATCGGATCACTTTCGGATATGGGTGGCGTTTTCGTGGTAAGGGGGAGGGTCCGCCTACACCCGATATCTAAAAATTATATAGCCTATGTTTCCTTCCAGACAAACGTACACAATCTATGAAAATTTTAAGAAAATCGGTTCAGCCAAGTATCATATAGTCATTATGAGTCGAATGGTGTTTTTGAGGGTTGGCGTGATCCCCTATACATCGATCTGATTTTTTATGCCAGATTCGAAATCTACTCCCGAATACCTTTCATTTAAGTCCCATATTGAAATGAACATCCAATATGTCTGTTTGGGTGAGTTTTGGAGTTGGGGTGGCCCGATTGGTACTTAGACTCAAATTTTAATGCCATATTCGTATTCTACTTTCCAATAGCTTCCATTTGATACCTGTATTGTCCCGTTCGTACCACTTTTGATTTTGGGTTGTGTTTTTGGCATAAGGGGGAGGGTCCGTCCCCCTTCCGATACCGAAAAATTATATAGAATATGTTTCATTCCAGACCTACGTACATAAAATGCGAAAATTTCGAGAAAATCGGTTCTGCCGTTTTTCAGTCTATACGGAACAAACAAACCGAGTCCCATATATCTGTGATTGGCTAATGTGCCCATTTTGGGCATTTTTGTTGGGGTGGGGTGACCCCCTATACTTCGACATGAATTTATATGCCAATCCCATATATCCGTGATTGGCTAATGTGCCCATTTTGGCCGTTTTTGTGTGGGTGGGGTGACCCCTTATACTTCGACATGAATTTGTATGCCAGAATCGTTATCTACTCCCGCATACTTTTCATTTGATACCCATATTGTTCTTATTGGTCTACTTTTGATTTTGGGTGGTGTTTTTGGGATAAGGGGGAGGATCCGCCCCCTTCCGTTATCAAAAAATTATAAAGCCTATTTCTACTTCTTGACCATATTCACAATCTACTCCCGAATACCTTTCATTTGAGTCCCATATTGTCATGATCGTCAAATAAACCTATTTTAAGGGGTTTAGGGGTTGGGGCGGCCCCCACGTACTTGGTCCCAACTTTTATTATGAAATTCGTACTCTACTCTTGAATACCTTTCATTTGAATCTCATATTGTCCCGATTGGTCCACTTTTATTTTTGGGTAGTACTTTTGGGGTAAGGGGGAGGGTCCGCCCCCTCCTGATATCAAAAAATTATATAGCCCATGCTTCGTTCCAGACTAACCTATAGAATCTGTGAAAATTTCAAGGTAATTGGTTCGACCGTTTTTTAGTCTAAGCGGAACTAAGAAACAAACACAAATTGAATTTTATATATAAGATGGGGTCTTAGATGAATATTTCGAGGTGTTACAAACGGAATGACTAGTGGGTATAATAATTCAAATAAAAACTCGGTTAATAAGGGTACAATATTCGCGGTATCCATGGAGTTGGATTCCCAAGAGTCGGGCCGGCAGAACTTAACAGTCATTTACTTGTTTTTTTAAAAAAAAAATTTTGAATTCAAGTTTTTGTTCAAACTTTTTTTATTAGTGTCGGAGTTGAGCAAATTATGTCGCCTCCGACTCCGTCCAAACTGCTCGAGTCCGACTTCGATTCCTCAGCCCTGGCAGAGGGTATTATATTTCTTCATGCATTTGTTTGTAGCAACCAGAAGGAAGAGAGCTAGACCTATAAGTATACCTAACGACTTAGAATTACTTCCTAATTCGATA
Organism: Stomoxys calcitrans; assembly: GCF_963082655.1. Classification (NCBI taxonomy): domain Eukaryota; kingdom Metazoa; phylum Arthropoda; class Insecta; order Diptera; family Muscidae; genus Stomoxys; species Stomoxys calcitrans. The sequence goes on along the minus strand of NC_081554.1, from coordinate 187,072,664 downwards.
CAGCTATGTCCGTCTGTCTGTGCGTGTGCCTGTCCACTATCTAGAGCCTTAAAATTTTGCACACGAGCAAATTATGTCGACTCCGACTTCGTCCAAACTGCTCGAGTCCGACTTCGATTCCTCAGCCCTGGCAGAGGGTATTATATTTCTTCATGCATTTGTTTGTAGCAACCAGAAGGAAGAGAGCTAGACCTATAAGTATACCTAACGACTTAGAATTACTTCCTAATTCGATACAGCTATGTCCGTCTGTCTGTGCGTGTGCCTGTCCACTATCTAGAGCCTTAAAATTTTGCACACGATTTTGTCATCTCTAACCATTCCAAATTTCAAAGAGATATATCTACCCGTTCTCACATGGTATATTTTTTATTAGTTTTTTTTTTTCGATTTTCTCCCACTGTGCGTCGCTGCTATATAGCCCCTCACAGTAACGTTGATGGCAAGTCACTCGTATTATTCTCTTTGTTTCAATCGTTGTTGAGACATCAAAAGTTTTATCGTTGTTCTGTTTTTATTTTAAAAACAATTTTATCGATTAAACGTTTCGAAGGCATGAAAAAGGTTTTAAACTTTCTTATTTTATGTTTACATTTGAAAAACACTAATCATTCAGTCCATAAAAAATAATTTTTTAACATAATGAGAGAATTAAAAATACTTAAAGAGAGTATTCACACATTTTCATTTTGCATATCGCTGCTCTATAGGGTCTTTGTGCGAGTGTATTAGTCAATCTATGCGATTGGTGGTAGGTTAAGTGCCTCAGATTCCAATGAGAGCAATTGAGAGCAAGAGAATTCAATCATCACCAATAGGAGAAACTTGCAAAACTTCAAGCAAGACTTAAGCAACAAAACAGCTTGTGTGTGACTACCGAAACACACACACACAGACGCAATATGCGAAGTTATCTAAAGAGCGGATTCTAAACATTTTTTATGTCAACAAAATTTTATTGCCGTAAAAATTTTTGTCAAAATTTGATTTCCACTTCAAAAATTTGCCAACATTTTATTTTATAGCCCATATTTCAATTTCCAATAAGCCCCCCTATGTCTTATGTTTACATTGCTTATTACATCACATTGTCTGTCTTAATTACTAAATCCGCCCGTTTGACTGTGTAATTTCCCTGTCGCTTGTGTTCGCTCAGTTCGTATAAAGTCTTGAGCTGGGTTGAAGCACTCTAGCAATGCCGCACGGTGAAGTGTGAATTAAATTTATTGCCTTCAATTTCCAGATATAACGTTGGAAAAACAAGTTTTGAAAGCTAATAAAAAATGAACTTTGTCACTTTGAATCAAAGATTTAAAAACAAAGATTCCAAACGCATTATTGCAGTATCAAAACAAAAGTTGGCTGCATAGCCCTTAATAAGACAACAGGGTTAGGCAGTGGTTTTTGTTGTAGGTTTGTTATGGGTTTATTATGGGCTTATTGTCAATGGAAATTTAACAATAAATTAAAATGGTTATACTCCCATCATAGGATGGGGTATTTCTAATCTAGTCATTCCGTTTGTAACACCTCAAAATATTGACCTTTGACCCCTTAAAGTACATGTGTATAGTTATGATCGTCTTGACATTCAAGTCTATCAAGCCATGTGCGTCGGTCTGCCAAAATCACAATAGCGGTCGAATAAATGATTAAATCCACTTGAAATTTTGCACAGATACTTATTTTTGATGTAGGTCGATGAGGATTGCAAATGGGCCACTTCGGTTCAGATTTGGCTGCAGTGTTTTTTCATATTTTTGTGTGCCTTATAGGCCGATCTCTCGGTTTAAGGTTTTGGGCCCATAAAAAGCGCATTGATTTTCCGATGTCGCCGAAATTTGGTACGGTGAGTTAAGTTAGAACTCTCGACATCTTTCTGTAATATGGCACAGATCGGTTCAGATTTGGATATAGCTGCCATATAGACCGATCCTCCGATTTAGGGTCTTAGGCCCATAAAAGTCACATTTATCATCCTATTTTGGTAAAATTCAGGACAGTGAGTTGCCTTAGGCCCTTCGACATCCTCCTTCAATTTGGCCCAGATCGGTCCAGATTTGGATATAGCTGCCATATAGACCGATCCTCCGATTTGGGGTCTTAGGCCCATAAAAGTCACATTTATTATCTGATTTTGCTGAAATTTGGGACAGTGAGTTGTGTTGGCCATTCGACTTCCTCCGTCAATATGGCTCAGATCGGTTCAGATTTGGATATAGCTGCCATATAGACCGATCCTCAAATTTAGGGTCTTAGGCCCATAAAATTCACATTTATTTTCCGATTTTGCTGCAATTTGGGACAGTGAGTTAGGTTAAGCCCCTTGACATACTTATGCAATATGGCACAGATCGGTCCAGATTTGGATATAGCTGCCATATAGACCGATCTCTCGGATTTAGGTTTTGGGCCCATAAAAGGCGCATTTATTGGCCGATAGAGCCAAAAATTGGGACAGTGAGTTAGGTTAAGCCCCTTGACATACTTCTGCAATATGGCACAGATCGGTCCAGATTTGAATATAGCTGCCATATAGACCGATCTCTAGATTTAAGGTCTTGGGCCCCTAAAAGGTGTATTTATTGTCAGATTTTGCCAAAATTTGGGACAGTGTGTTGTGTTAGGGCCTTCGACATCGTTCATTAATTTGGCCCAGATCGGTCCAGATTTGAATATAGCTGCCGATATCTCGATTTAAGGTTTTGGGCCCATAAAAGGCGAATTTATTGTTCGATTTCGCTGAAATTTGGTACAGCGAGTTGCCGATTTCGCTGAAATTTTAAACAGCGGGTTATTTTAAGCCTACCGTCATCTTACTTAAATATGGTTCAAATCGGACTATTTTTAGATATAGCTGCCATGTAGACCGATCTCCCGAGTAAAGGCCTGAAGCCCATAAAAGCTTTATTTTTTAACCGAATTCGCAGAAATTTGAAACAGTGACTGGTCTTATACTTTCCAATATAGGACCAAAATATGGTTTAGATCGGACTATATTTGGATATAGCTCCCATATAGACCGATCTCCCTATAAAAGGTCTGAAGCCCATAAAAGCTTTATATTTTACCCGATTTTGCTGAAATTTTAAACAGTGACTTACTTTAAACCTTTCGACATCCGACCTAAATATGGTTCAGATCGGACTATATTTAGATATAGCTGCCATATAGACCGATCTGCCGATAAAGGATCTGAAATTTAAAACAGTCTCTGAATTTCAAAACTGTGGGCTATTTTAAGCCTCCCAACATCTGATCTAAATGTGGATTAAATCGGACTATATTTAGAAATAGCTGCCATATAGACCGATCTCCCGGTAAAGGGCCTGAAGCCCATAAAAAATTTATTTTTTAACCGATTACGCTGAAATTTGAAACAGTGCGTATTTTTACACCTCCCCACGTAGGGCCCAAATATGGCCAAATCGGACTATATTTAGATGTAGCTGCCATACAGTCCTATCTACCGATTAAGGGTCCGAAGCTCATAATAGTTCTATTTTTTACCTGATTTCGCCGAAATTTGGAGCAGTGAGTAGTTTTACTCCTCCCAACATCCGACTCAAATATGGCTCAGATCGGACTGTATTTAGATATAGCTGTCATATAGATCGATATGCCGTTTAAGGGCCTGAAGCTCATAAAAGTTTTATTTATTACCCGATTTCGTTGAAATTTTTAATAGATCGATCTCCTAATTTTGGCTCCTAATCCCATAAAAGGCGGATTTGTTGCCTGATTTCGCTGAAACTGTTACTTGTATATGAATTCTCGGGGCCGGAATAAAATATCATCGAGAACAGCACCTATTTAGATATAACTATGGATATAGTAGTGGAATTATAATAAAAAAGGATGATTATTATGTGCTTGGTGGTGGGTATCCAAGGCTCGACCCGGCCGAACTTAACATGTTTTTTGTTATTTCTTTAATATTAAATAATTTTTTTATATCATAAGTATTAAAATAATAAAATATATCACAATTATTTCAAAAATTCAAAAAAAAGAACCCAATTATGGAATCCCAATTGTTTTCTTAATTTAAAATGAAAAAAAAATTGTTATAAAGCTAACTATAGCCTGACCTCAAAGCCCTTTCCTTTAAACTCCGCTTAAAGTTTAATTCGCTGCTTTGTCACTTCTCCATAAAACCTCAGCTTCTTTGAGTATTTTCAAAATAGGCTTATTGATGATTTCCTTGGTGTTATTGCCCCAAACAAAATCCAAATGGGAATAATGTTCCAAATCTATAAAATGGCTTACACTTCTATTGCCCAATATATGGGCTAAAGACTCGACATCAGTTTTCGATGACAACTCATCGTAGTCACTATAAAACATGTGGATGGGCAAACGAGGATTTACATTTGACAAATTATACTCAGGAGGCAGGGATTGATTATAACGCCTTAGATTGCCTTCGGAACCAATATCGTACTGTCGAAATTTTTGAGAGCGATGTATTTGCAAGAAATGGAATAGCTGATGCAAGGCAGAGGTGGCGGGATGACTGTTGAAAATATCCGGTATTAAGGCCTAGTATGAGAAATAAAAAAAAATTATTAATTTTCTCTCATTTCCTTCATTTGTTACGCTTACCTCTTCTAAATAAGCTGAATAGCCTCCAAATAAATTATATATAATGGCAGCACATACTTTGGCATTGGCCTGAGGACTGCGGCATCTTTCAAAGCCCAATAATTTACGCAGCAACTTGGGTCGAAATACCGCCATGTCTCCCACATAGGTATGCAGTGGAGTGTAACTATCAAAAAATCTACCCAAGTATCGAAGTTTGGAACGCCCATTGGTCATAAATATTGTGGGCGCCAAAAGATTAATGGTCTTAAATTTTGCATTATATTCCGGTTTCATGCTCAGCAAGACCATTGCAATGGTGGTACCTTGGGAGTAGCCCACATAGTGTAGTGAAGTTTGTTGAGTTTCCTCCAATATGAAATCTATCATCTGAGGCAAATCATTGATGCCTATTTCATGGAAGCTAAAACGCCAAAATTCTCTATCCCAGATAGATATATTCCTATGGCGTTGACCATACATATTACCACGATTATTTCCCAGCCAAACATCATAGCCTTGACGTAGCAAATCATAGGCCAAAGGATTTTTCATACCTTCAATGACCCAAACATCTGAGGAGCTGGTAAAGCCATGCATTAACAAAACCACCGGCGCTGCTGGGCTAGGTGTCGTAGATGTCAGGGGATTTCTTAGGCGAAAAAGTGTTAGGCCATAGCCATCTTTGGTATAAATATCATAAGAAGCACTGTCAAAGCCAGCTCTACGAACTCTATCGGCCTGTAATTACAAAAATTAAGGTTTTTTTTATAAAAAAAATCTTTTTGTATCCAAAGTCCATGCTTACAGTTGTTATTATTTTTTCTTTATCATTTTGCTGCTGCTGCTGCCTTAGCACAATCAAAAGTATGGGCACCACAATTAGACTTACTACAAATATCTTACGCATTATCTCTCTCTAAGCCGTTGTGTTGCGATTAAAGTTCATACTGGAAATGATGTGACAATTGGTAAAACACCAATTTCATATTCACTTGAGATAGCTCTCCCAAAACACACATTCTAAACTTGGCTTGCTACACTAGGCTGGTTGCTTGCTTGTCTGTTTGTTTGTTTGGCTATAAAATCAAAATAATTCCGGTCCGTTGAGTTAATAATTCAACTCACAGACAAGCAATAGATTTTGTCTCATATGGCTGCATTAAAATTTTCAAATGTTTTGTGTTTGTTGCTGTGGTTGTTTTTTCTATTATGACGTTATAAAACAAGTTATGAACATTTACGTGCCGCTAACCCAAATATTGAATGATGTTAGGGGGGGATAAATACTAGTTATTAAATAATTAAAATGTTATAGTAGAAATAATTTTGATTTATAATTATAACAAAGATATTGCTTTCTATGGGAAATTGGTATAAAAGCAAACTGTTATATTGGAATATGCAAGTGTTATACTATGTTTAAAATAACAACAGAGAAATAACAGGGCGCAGCAGTCTAATGTAATACTCCACAACATTAATTATTAACATAATTGAGCCAATGTTAGTGATCATTAACAGAGAGAATATAATTTCTATGTAAATCTGCTCTGCTGTTAATACCAGCTTGCATACATGGTGAGATTTAAATGCAACATCTAATTCAAAGTGTTGTTGCCTGTTTCAAGTGTTGTTGTTGTTGAATTCAGCCGGGCCTCCCAATGGTAGTAAAGCACAGATAAATCAGGGAGAAAGAGAGCATGACTAAAACAATGCAGTAAGCAGGCATGGGCACAAACATAGTTGGCTTGTGGTTTACAACAACAAGAGCTTAGTTGATAAGAGTAAATCAAAGTTATGTTGCCTCTTTCAAGTGTTGTTGTTTGTTATGTTCAGTGCCGTCCCTACCAATGACAGTATAACTGAGATAAATCAAAGAGAAAGAGAGCAAGACTTACAGAGTGCAGTAATGTAACACAGTAGTTAAGCTGGCTTGGGCACCAACATAGTTGGCTTGTGGCTACAACAACAAGAGCTTAGTTCATAAAACTAAACCAAAGTGTTGTTGTTGTCTCTTACAAGTGTTGTTGTCAAGATTAGCAAGACCTTCCAATGGCAGTATAACTGAGATAAATCAAAGAGAAAGAGAGCAAGACTTACAGAGTGCAGTAATGTAACACACGCACGCTTTGGGCAACAACATAGTTGGCTTGGGGCTACAACAACAAAAACTTAGTTGATAAGACATAACCTATGCCCGCGGGCTTGGGAAAAACGAATAAAAGCACACGAACGTATAGTGTATGTGTGCAACTTCGTGTGGCTTTGTTCGTTTGGCGCATTGTCGTCAATCTTAAAACAAAGCTTTGTTATTCAGTTGATGTTTTGATAATACTAATTCAATAGAGTTTATTATACTCAACTGTGTTTGGTGCCCACGATTGCAGTAAAGCTTAGAGGTAAACTTCATTATAGTCTCTGTTATATCACACATACACTCTTACAAAAATAACTGTCATGACAAGTAAAACACTTTAATTTCGGCCGGGCCTCCGAATGACAATAAAGTTGAGTAACATCAGAGAGGAATAAAACAAGCAAGAGTCAGAGAATGCAGTAGTGTCAAATAGTTAACTCTGCTGTATGATACAGACTGACAGTGGGAAAGAACAACGATTTAGGGTTAAGTTCGGTCGTACCGAACTTTGGATACTCTCCACCAAGGATATAATAATCATCCTATTTATAATAACTTCACTACTATATCCATAGTTATATCTCAATCGGAGCTGGTCTCGATCATATTTTATTCAGATCCCGAGAATTCATATACAAGTAACAGTTTCAGCGAAATAAATCCGTTTTTTATGGGATTAAGATCCTAAATTGGATGTTAAGTCTATATGACAGTTATACCTAAATAAAGTCCGATCTGAACACCATATTTGGGTCGGACGTCGGGAGGCTTAAAGCTACTCACTGTTTAAAATTTCAGCGAAATCGGGTAATAAGTAAAGCTTTTAAGGGCTTCAGACCCTTTCTCGCCAGATCGGTCTATATGGCAGCTATATCTAAATATAGTCCGATCAGAACCATATTTGGGTGGGATGTTGGGAGGCTTTGAAACAATAAGTAGGTTCCAATTTCAGCGAAATTGGGTTATAAATATAGTTTTTCTGGGCCTTAGACCCTTAACAGGCATATCGGTCTATATGACAGCTATATCTAAATATAGTCCGATCTGAACCATATTTATGTCAGACGTCTGGAGGATTAAAGCTACTCACTGTTTCAAATTTTAGCGAAATCAGATAATACATGGAACTTTTATGGGCTTAGATCCTTAACCGACAGATCTGTCTATAGGGCAGTTATATCTAAATCTAGACCGATCTGCACCATATTTATGTCTGATGTTGGGAGACCTAAAAATACTCAAATTTCAGTTAAATCGGATAAAAGATAAAGCTTTAATGGGCTTCAGACAGTTTACCGGGAGATTGGTCTATATGGCAGTTATATCTAAATATAGTCCAATCTTAACTATACTTGGGTCGGATGTTGGGAGGGTAGTTAATATAGCTTTTATGGGTCTTAGACCCTTAACCGGCAGATCGGTCTATATGGCAGTTATATCTAAATATAGACCGATCTGCACCATATTTATGTCTGATGTTGGGAGGCCTAAAAATACTTAAATTTCAGCTAAATCGGATAAAAGATAAAGCTTTAATGGGCTTCAGACAGTTTACCGGGAGATCGGTCTATATGGCAGATATATCTAAATATAGTCCAATCTTAACCATATTTGTGTCGGATGTTGGGAGGATAATTAATAAAGCTTTTATGGGCCGTCTAAGGCTAAGGGTCTAACCTTAACCGGTAGATCGGTCTATGAGCGAAATCGGGTAATAAATGCAGTTTATATAGGTTTGGTCTTTTCCACAGTCTAAGTGTGCCAATCACAGATCTAAGTACACGGTTTCCATAAAAGAAGTTCATATTTCCGTGAAAAACATTCTCAACCAAAAACAAATAAAAGTTCGGTCGGGCCGAATCCAGTTTCCAAATCTACTCCCGAATACCTTTCATTTGAGCCCCATATTGAAATAAAAGTCCAATATCTCTGTTTGGGGGAGTTTTGGGATTGGGGCGGCCCGCTGGGTACTTAGACTCAAATTTTAATACCATATTCGTATTCTACTCTCCAATACTTTTCATTTGATACCTACAATATATTGTCCCAATCGGTTCACTTTTGAATTTGGATTGTGTTTTTGGCATAAGGGGGTGGGTCCGTCCCCTTCCCATATCGAAAAATTATATAGAATATGTTTCTTTCCAGACCAATCTACACAATATGCTAAAATTTCGAGAAAATCGGTTTTGCCGTTTTTCAGTATATACGGAACAAACAAACCGAGTCGCATACATCCGTGATTGGCAAATGTGCGCATTTTGGGCATTTTTGTGGGGGTGGGATGACTCCCTATATTTCGACATGAATTTGTATTTCAGATTCGTTATCTACTTCCGCATACTTTTCATTTGATACCCATATTGTCCTTATCGGTCCACTTTTGATTTTGGGTGGTGTTTTTGGAGTAACGGTGGAGGGTCCGCCCCCCTCCGATATCAGTAAATTATAAAGCCTATGCCTACTTTCTTACCATATTCGTAATCTACTCCCGAATACCTTCCAATTGAGTCCCATATTGTCATGATCGTCAAATAAACCAATTTTAAGGGGTTTAGGGGCTGGGGCGGCACCCCGTTACTTGAATCCAACTTTTATTATGAAATTCGTACTCTACTCTTGAATACTATTCGTTTGAATCCCATAGTGTCCCAAACGGTCCACTTTTATTTTTGGTTGGTACTTTTGGGATAAGGGGGAGGGTCCGCCCCCCTTCCGATATCAAAAAGTTATATAGCCTATGTTTCTTCCTTTCAGACCAACTTACATAATCTGTGAAAATTTCAATGAAATCGGTTCAGCCGTTTTTGAGTCTATACGGAACAAACAAACATACAAACAAACACAAATTGAATTTTATATATAAAAAAAATGTCTCGTATGTAGTTGCCGACAATACCAATACACAACCAATAGCGTATGCAAATACTGCAGATGATAAGCATTTTGCTCCCCACCACCCCTTCTACACTTGATCACTTACAAAAGAGAGCATACAAACAGACCCAGCATACTCTTTCACTCACACAATTGTTACTTTCTCCTTAAGACTTCTCTCAGTCTCTCTCTAATCGAGAGCATTTTTAAAATGACATAAAGTAAACACAAACAACTACGCAGTGAAAAGCAACAACAATTTGCTGTGAATCTCTATTTTGGGTAATTTTTGGGAAGTACTTTTGTTATTTTACTTATATTTATTTATTTACATATGTATATATTCAGCACATCTCTGGAAAAATATTTTCCGGTAAATATGAATTTCATTTCAATCTTACCACCACAATGTCGCTTTTATAAAAACCTTAGCGGTTATCTAACATTTATTAATGGGATATATTTTCTATATTATTACCTAATTGACTTAATAAAACTTCATCTAACTTCTATAGATTGTAAAGAATCTTTCACCTCATTTCGCAGAAAATTTTCTACTTCATTGATGATTTCGATAACGGGTTGATTGATGACCTGCTTGATATTGGAGGCCCACACAAAATCCATATGAGCAAACTGTTCCAAATCAATAAAATGCGATACACTTTTATTGCCCAAAACTTGACTAAGATTTTCGGCATCTGTTTTGGAGGATAGCTCATCGTAGTCGCTGTAAAATAAATGTATGGGAAATCGGGGATTCACATTTGACAAATCGTATTCGGGTGGTGTGGATTGATTGTAGCGCTTCAAATTGCCCTCAGGCCCAACGTCGTATTGGCGAAATTGTTGTGAGGTATACATTTGAACGAAATGAATCAGTTGATGCATCGAGGAGGTGGAGGGATGGGTATTAAAAATGTTTGGTAAAAGAGCCTAAAAAAGACAAATTAGGCAAAAGAGAAAAGTTTCTGAGAAAAATCACATTGAGCCCCACCTTCTCCAGATAGGCCGAGTTTCCTCCAAATACCAGCTGTATCAGAAAGGCACATAACTTTGGATTGGCATCTTTGCTGCGGCAATTCTCAAAACCCAAAAGTTGCCGCAATATGGGTTGTCCAAAAAACGCCGTATCTCCAATGAACGATTGCAAGGGAGTATATTTGCCTACAAAAATTGAACTGTATTTGGCCACCAATGACTTGATGTGAGACACATATACCGCCTGGGCCAGCATAGTCAAAGATTTGAATTTTTCATTATACTCCGGCCGCATGCTGAGCAAAACAAAGGCTATGGTGCTGCCCTGAGAATGGCCTACATAGTGAAGTGCCGTCTGCTGGGTTTGCTCCAAAATAAAGTCAATGGTTTGTGGTAGATCAATGGTACCGATTTCGTGAAACGAGAAACGCCAGAACTGTCTATCGTCGGGGGTCATATTCAAGTGACGGCTGCCATAGGTATTACCTCGACTATTGCCCAGCCAAACATCATAGCCCTGATCAACCAATTCATAGGCCAGGGGATTCGGTAGGCCCTCTATGACCCAGGCATCAGAGCAACTGGATAAGCCATGCATAAGCAAAACAGCAGGAGCCGCTTCGGTAGTCCCTGTAGAATTTCCTACCCGAAACACCTGGAGGCCATAGCCATCTTGGGTAATAATGTCATAAGTTTTGCACGAGTAGCCAGCCTCTTCAATGCGATCGCACTGTATTTGAAAGGAAATGGTTTGTTTATAAATTTGCTGATATTGTTTCAATATTTAGTTGAAACTCACCGTAGTCTTTGTTTTGGTTTCTTCTTGTAGTTGTCTAAATGTTAAAATCACTATGGGTATGAGTAAAACGCTTGTTATGAGACAAGTTTTCATCCTAGATGTTATGCGTTTGAAATGTTTATTTATAATGATTTGAAAAATTCATTCATTTTGTAAACAACCAAATTTCTTGTTCAGAGCTCGTCATAAGCCAAAACATTGAATGATTAGCCGGTTGACAAAATAACACTAGACTACTAATTTTTTTAACCCGAATGTTGAACACCTTTGAAAATTTCAGGCATATCGGATAATAATTGCGCCCTCTAGCGGCAATAGAAGTCAAGATCAAGCAACGGTTTATATGAAGGGTATATCAGGCTATGAACTGTTTGAACCATACCTGAGACAGTTGTGGGGAGTTAAAACAAAACACTTCGTGAAAGATTTTAAACAAATCTGATAACAATTACGCCCTCTAGCGGTACAAGAAGCCATGATCCGAAATCGGTTTATATGGGAGCTATATCAGGTTATTAACCGATTTGCACCATACTTAGCTCAGTTGGTTGAAGCTAAAACAAACCATATCATGCTAAATTTATGCCGAACCAGGTAAAAATTGCGAACTTAAGAAGTCAAGATCCAAAATCGGTTTATATGGGAGCTATATCAGTTTATTAAACGATTTCGACCATACTTGCACTTGCTCAAGAATTCAAGATCCTACATCGGTTTATATGGAAGCTACATAAGGCAAGGCAACAGTTTTGTAGCATGCATGGTACAGTTGTTGGAGGTTAAAACAAAACACTTAGTGGAAAAATTCAACCAAATCGGATAACAATTACGCCCTCTGGCGGCTTAAGGAGTCAAGATCCGAGATCGGTTTATATGGGAGCTATATCAGGTTATGAACCGATTTGAACCATACTTGAAATAGTTGTTGGAAGTTAAAACCAATCGTTTTTTGCATAATTTCAGCCAAATCGGATAATAAATGCGCCCTCTAGCGGCTACTTTGGGGTTAGGGGGAGGGTCCGCCCCCCCTTCCGACATCAAAAAATTATATAGCCTGTGATAAGCATACCGATCGACTCAGAATCTGATTCGATTAAGCTATGTCCGTCTGTCTGTCCGTTTGCCCATGTTAATTACAGTACAAACTACAGGTCGCAATTTTCATCCGATCCTCTTTGAATTTGGTATGGGCATGTTTTTCAGCCTAGAGACGAAGCCTATTGAAATTGGAAAAAATCGGTTCAGATTTGGATATAGCTCCTATATATATATGTTCGTCCAATTTCCGAATTGGAAGTGTCACATACAGGAGCCTACTGAAAAGGCTTACAGATGTTGGGCACTATGTAGACAGGCCATAGGCTCGAAATGGGTCCTGAATCCTAGGATAGTTCACTAGCTCTACAGGAGCGCGATTAGACCAATACTTACTTACGCCTCAGTAGTTTGGTGGACTGCTATGAAGAAAAAGTACAACATAAGGACCATACAACAAGTTCAGAGAACATGTTGTCTTGGCGCCACGCCCACTAGGGCACTAGAGACTATTCTAGATATCCGTCCGACATTGACATACAGATTAAGTGTGAAGCAGCCACTTCGGCTATAAGACTTAAGACGATGAGAGAATGGATCGTGGATGGTAGCAGTTCATACTATCGCGGTATAATCGAGGCAACGATAGGAAACCTAGAAGGAAGGGAAGAGGTTTTCGATCCGATACCTGAGATAAATCTTGAAGTCGAGTGCAAGGCACTGCTGCCATCGGCACAGTCTTGGATTGACGGGACCCTAGTATTGCCATCTGGATGATCATGTTACACGGATGGATCAAAGCTAGAGGACAGAATGGGCCTGGGTGTTTACATTGAGAACCCAGAGACTGAGATCTGTTTTAGACTGCCTGCAGGTGGAGATCCGGGCGATCATGGAATGCGTGAGGTGGTGTGGTGCTAACGCGAGAACGTCGAGTGTGAACATCTTTACCGACAGTAAAATTGCCATGAGGGCAATAACAACCAGGACGGTAAGTGTAAGAAGGAGATAAACGCCTTCTCTGAGGATGGGAAAATCCGCATCGTTTGGGTGCCGGGCCATAACGGAGTATAGGAAAATGAAAGGGCAGACGATTTGGCGGTGAAGGCCAGAGCTCTGCCGTCAATAAACTTGGTTAACCCGAAGCCTTTCGGGTCGACGCAGTCCGAGTTAAGGGGGTGGGCGACGAATGCGCATGCAACATTGTGGAACAGGGAAACGGTCAGTAGGACATCGAAAATCCTATGGGGGGATCCAGATCGTGAGAAGACGAGGCTATTACTGAAAGGAAGCAGGAAGGAGGACGTTGAGTGTGAACATCTTTACCGACAGTAAAATTGCCATGAGGGCAATAACAACCAGGACGGTAAGGTCACCAACAGTCTTGCAGTGTAAGAAGGAGATAAACGCCATCTCTAAGGATGGGAAAATCCACATCGTTTGGATACCGGGCCATAACAGAGTAAGGGGAAATGAAAGGGCAGACGATTTGGCGGTGAAGGCCAGAGGACTGCCGTCAATAAACTTGGTTAATCCGAAGCCTTTCGGGTTGACGCAGTCCGAGTTAAGGGAGTGGGCGACGAAAGCTCGTGCAACATTGTGGAACAGGGAAACGGTCAGTAGGACAGCGAAAATCCTATGGGGGGATCCAGATCGTGAGAAGACGAGGCTATCAGTGAAAGAAAGCAGGAAGGAGGTCAGTATAGCTATTGGTATCATAACGGGACACATAGGACTACGAGCTCGATTATGTAGAAACGGTGCGGCAAGTGAAAGCATGAAAGCAGGACATGCGGGGAAGATGATGAAACGTTGGAGCATTTTCTTTGTCATTGCCCGGCTTTCGCGCCGAATAGAAACGGGCACTTAGGTGGGAACACTATACCAGACATAAACCACTTTAGGGGAGTGGTATTGAAAACAATTAAGGATTTTGTAAGTAGCACGGAATTCATAACTTAAAATTTTCTTTTTAGAGGTTACTTTATAGTTTTTAGGGCGCACAACAAGTCTATTACTGGCTTAGGTGTATGACCATAGTGGCATGGGGCGGATTAATATCTGCACCCTTTTTTCAACCTCACCTAACCTAACCGATTTTCTAGAAATGTCTCTCGACATTACAGGTAAATTTCATAAAAATCGGTTCAGATTTTGATAGAGCTCCCATATAAATGTTCGTCCGATTTGCAGTAATAATACACTAAAATGGTCATTTGTTAACCAATTCTCTTGAAATTTGTTAGGAAGGATTTTCTCTTGACTCTCGACATTACCGGTGAGTTTCGTAGAAATTGGTTTATATTTAGCTATAGCTGTCATAGATGTATATCGACCGATTTGCACTTCTGGAGCCATTGCAATCGCATTTTTTTAACAATCTTGTTTTTATATAAAAAAATTTTTTAAAAATTTTATAAAAATTTTATTTTCACAAAAATATGGTGTCAAAATTTCCTTTTTAAGATTAACTGTGTAGCGCCTAATAGATTTTTGTTGACAAAATGACGAAAGATATTAACCCCATGACTTAAAGGAGACTAAACTGTTGTCTAGTGTTCATGATGTCGTACTTCCACCTTCTGTTTTCTTCAAAAAAAAAAAAAAAAACTCAAAACATATTCAGCTCAAAACATATTCAACATGTGACTCAAAACTAGTTTGGAGATGACACTTCAATGCATTTAAATGAGGTTGATAAAATTAAAATAAAACACAGCATAGGCCTATTAAAACACTAACCAAAATCTTAATGCCTAATGTTTAACAAGTAGAAGATTGCTAAGTTTGGAGGTGCCAAATCTTATATACCCTCCACCATGGATAGCATTTTTCAAGTTCTTTACCCGGTATCTCTTAATAGGCAAACAAAGGATAATGGATAAGAATTGCTATGATATTTGGGCCATACTTGGTTTGGATGATGGAGCCCATTCTCATTATGACAAGATTAAGGTTAGCCCTATAAGGGCACAAGCAGTAAAATCGGGAGTTCGATTCATATGGAAGCTATATCAAGTTTAAGACCGATTCATGGCATACTTGCCATATATTGGGTTGCCAAAAAGTAATTGCGGATTTTTTAAAAGAAAGTAAATGCATTTTTAATAAAACTTAGAATGAACTTTAATCAAATATACTTTTTTTTAACACTTTTTTCCTAAAGCAAGCTAAAAGTAAAAGCTGATAACTGATAGAAGAAAGAATGCAATTACAGAGTCACAAGCTGTGAAAAAAATTTGTCAACGCCGACTATATGAAAAATCCGCAATTACTTTTTGGGCAATATGTTGTCATGGTCTTTGAAGATGTCAATATGGCAAATTTCAGCCAATCCAGATAAAAATTATGCTCAAGAAGTATAATCCAGAGATCAGTTTATATGGGAGCTGTATGAGGGTTTAGACCGATTTTGGACATATTTGGCGCAATTGTTGGAATTTTAACCAAATGGGATAATAAATACGCTTTCTGGAGGCTCAAGTTCAGTTTATGGACCGATTGGAACCATACTTTGCACAGTTCTCTCACGTGGGAGAACGGTTAATATGGCACCTATATCAAAACATGGATCGATATGGCCCATTTACAATCCCAACCGACCTTTGCTAGGAAGTTTTTATGCAAAATTTCAAGCGCCTAGCTTGAGGTTAGGTTGGAAAGAGGTTGCGGATATTAATCCGCCCCATGCCACTACGGACATACCCGATATCATGGGATATCTGCGAGCACCACACAGGGGAGGAACATTGAGGTCCGATCTGTGTGATGTTCTATGCCGTCCTGAGAAGTTTACCCGGGAACTACCGGGCAAGTCCATAGGTTGCGGATAGTGGAATACTTCATACGGAGTAGCTGCAACGGCAGTCGCGGAAATCAGCGGTATTGAGAGGTGAGCCTCAGTGAGAGGGCGGGCGGCACCGGCTCTTGCACAAATACTAAGTGCTTATGATGCTCGATATGTCAAGGCGGGCTATTGGCGCCTTTAAATAACCAATGTCCACCGTGTTTCCGCGGCGAACGGTTCTTAGGACCAAAATAAGCAGGCTCACCTACAGGAGCTTGAAGAGGGTCGTTACCTCCACATGAAAATGTTAGCCACATTAGCCAGCATCAACAACAAAAACCTAAGCCCGGAAAACGGCTGGTGGTGCGCTTTAATTGGCACCTAGCTTTACTACTGCGACAGTTTGCGTGCTTTCGACAGATTGACATACGGACAGAGGGACGAACGAACAAACTGGCTGACATCGCTAGATTGACTTCAGATGTCCTGCCGATTAAGAGTTTATATACTTTGCTGGGTCTCAGATCAATATTTTGAGATGTTACAAACGGAATGACATAAGTATTAGACTCCCTTCTAATGGTGGAGGGTACAATAATAAAAACTTAAACTAAAACTGAAATTTGTTGTTAGAATTTTTTTTATTGTTGGCAATAAAAGTATAGTGGATGATGTTGTGGAACAACAATTCGTTTCTGGATTCTGGGCAGTTTGGTGTGTTTGATAAAATCGTAGGAATTTTGCGATATTTTACCATATCATACAATGTATGTGTATATGTTTGTGCTAAAAATAAACTAAAACAAGTAAAAGCGTGCTAAGTTCGGCCGGGCCGAATCTTATATACCCTCCACCATGGATCGCATTTGTCGAGTTCTTTTCCCGGCATCTCTTCTTAGGCAAAAAAGGATATAAGAAAAGAGTTGCTCTGCTATTAAAGTGATATCAAGATATGGTCCGGTTCGGACCACAATTAAATTATACGTTGGAGACCTGTGTAAAATTTCAGCCAATTCGTAAAAGAATTGCGCCCATTGGGGCTCACGAAGTAAAATAGAGAGAATGATTTATATGGGAGCTGTATCGCGCTATAAACAGATTCAGACCATAATAAACACGTATGTTGATGGTCAAGAGAGGATCCATCGTACAAAAATTCAGGCAAATCGGATATAAATTGCGACCTCTAGGGGTCAAGAAGTCAAGATCCCAGATCGGTTTATATAGCAGCTATATCAGGTTATGAACCGATTTGAACCTTATTTGACACAGTTGTTGAAAGTAAAAATAAAATACGACATGCAAAATTTCATTTCAATCGGATAAGAATTGCGCACTCTAGAAGCTCAAGAAGTCAAATCCCCAGATCTGTTTATATGACAGCTATATCAGGTTATGGACCGATTTCAACCATACTTGGCACAGTTGTTGGATATCATAACGAAATACTTCGTGCAAAAATTCATTCAAATCGGATAAGAATTGTGCCCCCTAGAGGCTCAAGAAGTCAAGACCCAAGATCGGTTTATATGGCAGCTATATCAGGTTATGAACCGATTTAAACCATACTTGGCACAGTTGTTGCATATCATAACAAAACACATTGTGCAAAATTTCATTCCAATCGGATAAGAATTGCGCACGCTAGAGGCTCAAGAAGTCAAGACCCAAGATCGGTTTATATGGTAGCTATATCAAAACATGGACCGATATGGCCCATTTACAATATCAACCGACCTACACTAATAAGAAGTATTTGTGAAAAATTTCAAGCTGCTAGCTTTACTCCTTCGGAAGTTAGCGTGCTTTCGAAAGACAGACGAACGGACGGACGGACAGACGGACGGACGGACAGACGGAGGGACATGGCTAGATCGACATAAAATGTCGCGAAGATCAAGAATATATTTATTTACTTTATGGGGTCTCAGACGAATATTTCGAGTAGTTACAAACAGAATGACGAAATTAGTATACCCCGCATCTTATGGTGTAGGGTATAAAAATAATATGTGACTGAGAGCGACCACAGCAGCCGCAACAAATTCCTAATTTTTTTTTCTTTGCAGGTCAGGATGCGAAAATGCTTTACGCATGTAACGAGTACGTCTCTCGCCTTATACTGGACTCCGTTATCAACGGTATCGGCCAAAAAACCAATCCTGTGTCACCCCTGGGGTTAATTCAACCTTGGAACAGCTTCCGCATTACTTCGCGGTGGAACCCATATCTAGGGATTTTCCATATCATCTTCGTGTCTGCGGCCAAACCTCCGCATCCAGGTCTATCTTCTTCGTGCGCAGTACTTGTTTGGAGTATCTCATCACCGCTTCCCAATTCTTCTTGTCTTCCAGCATCCTCTGGATGATTGTCCCAGGACGAAACCACCCCAATGGCTGTTTTCAATTCCCTGCGTCTTTCAACCTAGCGCTTGCTAGGGGAGCATTTGCATATTCTATACAGGTTTTTTTGGAAGTAACCATGGCCTGGCAAAATCTGTGTGACGTAAAAATTGAAATTGCGTCCAGGTCTATCCTCTTCCTGCTCAGTACTTGTTTGGCGTATCTCATCACCGCTTCCCAATTCTTCTTGTCTTCCAGCATCCTCTAGACGATTGTCCCAGGACGAAACCACGCCAATTAATGCGTCTTTAAACCTAGCGCTTGAGTGGAAGAATGTGTGTTCCACATCGTCTGCAACTTCTAGTATCTCATATATATTGGGTTGCCCAAAAAGTAATTGCGGATTTTTTAAAAGAAAGTAAATGCATTTTTAATAAAACTTAGAATGAACTTTAATCAAATATACTTCTTTACCCTTTTTTTTAAAGCAAGCTAAAAGTAACAGCTGATAACTGGCAGAAGAAAGAATGCAATTACAGAGTCACACGCTGTGAAAAAATTTGTCAACGCCGACTATATGAAAAATCCGCAATTACTTTTTGGGCAACCCAATATATGCACCTGCTGGAGGAGCATTTGCCCATTCTATGCAGGTCTATCCTCTTCCTGCGCAGTTTTGGTTTGGCGTATATTATAACCACTTCCCAGTTCTTCTTGTCTTCCAGCATTCTCTGGAATTTTATCCCAAGTGAAACATCGCCAATGACTGTTTCCAATTACCTGTGTCTTTCAACCTAGCACTCGCAGTGGAAGAGTGTGTGTTCCACATCGTCTGCAACTTCTAATTCCTCATACATGCACCTGCTAGAGGTGCATTTGCCCGCTCTATGCAGGTATTTCCGAAAATAACTATGGCCTGTCAACATCTTTATGACGTATTAGTTGACGTTGCGTCCAGGTCTATCTTCTTCCTGCACAATACTGCACTGTTTCCCTGCTTCAACCCAGCGCTCGCAGTGGAAGAATGTGTGTTCCACATCGTCTGTTACTTCTAGTTCCTTGTACATGCACCTGCTAGAGGAGCATTTTCCCATTCTATGCGATAGTCTCCTCTCGTATTTTCGATGTATGATCCGTTTAAATCTCATCCTATCCTCTCCGGATATTGCGCTCTCGGTATAGAGCCCAGCGCACTCCATGGCCTATAGGTCTATCCATTCTGGTACCATTCCGGCTATTACAAGGATTGCGGCCTCCGCCACTGTGTTCGGTAGCATGATATGACCCCATGAGCCGCCGTCCTCTGTACCTAGAGCAGGGTTTTCGCTCGCCATGCTGTCTGCAGAGTCGGGCCCCATATTTCGCTCACATAGAGAAGAATGCTTTAGCATGCCTCAGTTAAGAGTCTGCGCATACTCGAGAGAGGCCGATCTATTGGGCTGCCCAAAAAGTAATTGCGGATTTTTTAAAAGAAAGTAAATGCATTTTTTTGAGACCGCGAGGGTGGTTATCCTCGTTGTCGCGAGCAAGATATGCTCTGCATAGGTCAGCTTCCCCATTTGATTATTGCAAAATAATTAAAATATGAACTGAGTTAACAACGGCAAATTTCCATCGGAATCCATTGTGGATACCCAAGATTCGGCCCGGTCGAACTTAGCACGTTTTTATTTGTGGAACCTAAAAAGGATATAAATTTTTGTTCATCGACAGTTTTTTACACGATCTAACGGGCACGGTTAGCCTACCTTCTATACCTCCATCTGTCTGTCAGTCCGTCAGCGTGTCCGAACTACCGTGCATAGGTCAGCTTCCTGATTTGATTATTGCAAAGTAATTAAAGTACGAACTGAGTCGTCGACAAATTCTTAGACGATCTGTCCGATCTACCTACCATCTATTCGTCCGTATGTCAGTATATCTGTCTATCTGTTTGTCCATGCGTCTGCCTGTCCCTCCATATGCTTCTCTGCCAATCTGTTTCTCCGAACGTCCATCCACCTGTACATCTATCTTTGTGCCTGTCTGTTCGTCTATCAGTCTGTACGTCCATCTGTTCGACCATCTGTTTGTCCATCTGTCGATTCCCGATTTGATTAATGCAAAATAATTAAAATACGTACTGAGATAATAACGGCACATTTTTAGCGGAATCCATGACGGTGGGTACCAAGATTCGGCCCGGCCGAACTTAGTACGTTTTTATTTGTTGTCAGATTGTCGGAACTACCCACAGACTGCCCCCATCTGTTGGTCCGTAAATCGGTTTGTCCATCCGTCTGTCTGTCCCTCCATATGCTTGTCTGTCAATTTGTTTATCCGAACATCCATCCACCTGTACCTCTATCTGTGTGTCTGTCCGTTCGTCTGCCAGTCTGTACGGCCATCTGTTTGTCCATCCTCCTGTCTGTCTATCCATCTGCTTGTGTGTATGTCTGCCAATCTGTTCGTCCCCCTGTCTTTACATCTATCTGTGTGCCTGTCAGTCTGTACGTCCATCTGTTTGTCTATCCATCAGTTCGACCGAATGTCTGTCTGTCTGTTTGTGCGACCATATGTGTCTCAGTCTGTCTGTTTGTCTTGTGGCGACGAAAATCGGCATACCCATTTTCGTTCAAACCATTGAATTATCAATAAACTCTGCCAGCTTAACGGTAGTGTCTATCCATTGTACCGTTAGGCTACAAGAACAAAACGAAGACGGCGCATCTCTATCATGGGTGGATATGTTGTTGTTGTAACGACAGTCAGCAATTGTTTGCGTAACGCCCAAACAACATGTGGCTGGCGATGAGTATAACAGGGGGGAGATCCAAGCAAATGGGACAGTCAGTGCGTACCAACGAAACAGTTAATATCGAACAGCGGTAAGTACTAATATTCTGTTGTTATCCTTGGAGTACTTACACAGGTCTCCATAATACGTAGACTTTGGTTCTTTCCTTATCCTGATTTGAGTGCCTACCACGGCCTCCTGCCTATCCTGTAGAATCCTTTCATATCCTCACTGGAGTACTTACCATGGTCTCCTGCCAATCCTGTAGAATCCTTGCGTGAGTACTTACCACCGTCTTCTGCCTATCCTGTAGATTCCTAGCATATCCTTGCTGGAGTACTTACCACGGTCTCCTTGGCTATCCTGTAGAATCCTTTCATGTCCTCACTGGAGTACTTACCACCACGTATTCTAACGGGAGTTCTTACCACGATCTCCTGCCTATCCTGTATAATCCTTTCTCTTCCCTACGGGAGTGCTCACCACAGTATCCTGTCTATCCTGTAGAATCCTTGCGTATCTTTACGGGAGTGCTTACCACTGTCTCCTACCTATCCTGTAGATTCCTAGCATATCCTGGCTGGAGTACTTACCGCGGTCTCTTTGGCTATCCTGTAGAATCCTTTCATATCCTCACTGGAGTACTTACAACGGTATCTTGCCGATCCTGTAGAATCCTTTCATGTCCTCCCTGGAGTACTAACCACCACGTTTTCTAACGGGAATTCTTACCACGACCCCCTGCCTATCCTGTATAATCCTTTCACTTCCCTACGGGAGTACTCACCACAGTATCCTGTCTATCCTGTAGAATCCTTACGTATCCTTACGGGAGTACTTACCACCGTCTCCTGCCTATCCTGTACGTTCCTAGCATATCATGGCTGGAGTACTTGCCACGGTCTCTTTGGCTATCCTGTAGAATCCTTTCATATCTTCACTGGAGTTCTTACCACGGTCTCCTGTCGATCCCTTCATGTCCTCCCTGGAGTACTTACCACCACGTTTTCTAACGGGAATTCTTACCACGATCTCCTGCCTATCCTGTATAATCCTTTCACTTCCCTACGGGAGTACTCACCACAGTATCCTGTCTATCCTGTAGAATCCTTGCGTATCCCTACGGGAGTGCTTACCACTGTCTCCTTCCTATCCTGTAGATTCCTAGCATATCCTGGCTGGAGTACTTACCGCGGTCTCTTTGGCTTTCCTGTAGAATCCTTTCATATCTTCACTGGAGTTCTTACCACGGTCTCCTGTCGATCCCTTAGAATCCTTTCATGTCCTCACTGGAGTACTTACCACGATCTCCTTTCTATCCAGTAGAATCCTTGCGTATCCTTACGGTAGTACTTACCACTATCTGCTGCCTTTTCTGTAGAATCCTTTCATATCCTTACGATTTCCTTTAGAATCCTTTCATATCCTCACTGGAGTTCTTACCACTGTCTCCTGCCAATCCTGTAGATTCCTTTTATATGCTCACTGAAAATCTTACCACGGTCTCCTTCTATCCTGTAGAGTCCTTGTGTATCCTTACGGGAGTACTTGTCACTGTCTCTTGGCTTTCCTGTAGAATCCTTGCGGGAGTACTTACCACGGTCTGCAGTCTATCCTGTAGAATCCTTTCATACCCTCATGAGAGCACTTACCACGGTCTCCTGTCTATCCTGTAGAATGCTCGCGTATCCTTAAGGGAGTTCCTACCACGGACACCTGTCTATTCTGTAGAGTCCTTGCGTATCCTTACGGAAATTCTTACCACGATAACCTGTCTAACCTGTGGAATCCTTGTGTATCCTTACGGGAGAACTTACCACGGTCTCCTATCTATCCTGTAGAATCCTTTCCTATCCTCATGAGAGTAATTACCGCGGACTCCTGTCTATCCTGTAGAATCCTTGTGCATCCTTACGGGAGTACTTAACTCGGTCTCCGGGCTAACCTGTAGAATCCTGGCATATCCTTACGGGAGTACTTACCACGGTCTTCTGCCTCTTTTACCATACTTACCATGGTCTCCCGTCTCTTCTGTAGAATTCCTTTATATCCTTGATGGAGTACTGACCACGGTCTCATGGCTATCCTGTAGAATTCAAGCATATATTTGCTGGAATACTCTCAACGGTATCCTGGCTATCCTGTAGAATCCTTACAGTAGTTCACTGCATTGTCCTGGCTTGAGTACTTACTAAGGCCTCTTGCCGTAGTTTTTCCTCATTGTCCTTGCTTGAGTACTTACTAAGGTCTCTCGCCGTAGTTTTCCTCTCTGTCCTTGCGTGAGTACTTACTAAGGTCTCGCGTTGTAGCACTCTACCCTTATTACCACAGTTTGATCCCTCGTTCCCTTGGTTTCCGCTCCTTGAATTGACAATCGCCGAATCGCGACACCCAGCTCCCCGTCCGAGTGCTACTAGAGTATTTACCAAGGTTTCTATTCCCGACATCCCCGAGAGTACCACCGTGAACCAATCGAGAGGGGCGCTCCTAGATAGAGTACTTACCAAGGTCTCTATCACCAATTTCAGAACATCCCAGGAAGAACGCCTACCCAGTTGTCTCAGAAGCCTGGATCAACGCCTTACATATTTGTTCCATATTTATACCCTACACCACCACTGTGGTACAGGGTTTTATAGATTTGTGCATTTGCTTGCAACGCTAAGAAGACGAAGAGCTAGACTCATCGATAAGTATACCGATCGGCTTAGAATCATTTCCTGGGTCGATTTAGCCATATCCGTCGGTCCGTCCGTTTGTCTGTCCATGTATTCTTGTAATCATGTTACAGGTCGCATTTAATGTCCGATTTGCACAAAATTTTGCATAAGTCTCTTTTTTTGTTCAAGGACGAACGCTATTGATTTTGAAAAAAATCCGTCCAGATTTAGATATAGCTCCCATATATATCTTTCATCCGATGTGAACTTTTTAAGCTGTAGAAGCCACAATTTTGGTCCGATTCTTACAAAATTTGGCACAAAATGTTTTTTTTGAATGTCTCAATATAAATGGAAAAATTCAGTGAAATCGGTCCAGATTTAGATATAGCTCCCACATATATCTTTCATCCAATATAACCTTTTGAAGCTGTAGGTACCACAATTATGGTCCAATTTCTACCAAATTTAGCATGAGAGGTTTCGTGTGACGTTTTAACACGCTTGCAAAATTTCATCTAAATCGGTTCAGATTTAGATATAGCTCCCATATATAACTTTCATCCGATTTGAACTATTAAGGCTGTAGGAGGCAAGATTTTATCAAAATCGGTTCAGATTAAGATATAGCTCCCATATATATGTATCGCCCGATTTGCACTTAAATTGCCGTAGAAAGAACAATTTTCAACCGATCTGCACAAGAATTGGCACGGATTGTCTTGCTATTGATTTTAACATATCTGCAAATTTTCATCAAAATCGGTCCAGATTTAGATATAGCTCTCATATATATGTATCGCCCGATTTGCACTTAAATGGCCGCAGTAGCTACAATTTTCCACCGATCTGCTCAAAATTAGGAATGGATTGTTTTGTTACTGATTTTAACATATCTGCAAGATTTTATCTAAATCGGTTCAGATTTGGATATAGCTCCCATATATATGTGTCGCCCCATTTACACTTATAAGGCTGTAATAAACACAATTTGTAACCGATCTGCACAAAATTTGGCACGGATTGTTTTGTCAGTGATCTTAACATATCTGCGAGATTTCATCAACATCGTTTCAAATTTGAATGTAGCCCTCGTACATATTTATCGCCGGATTTTCACTTATATGGACGTCGTAACAACAATTTTCAAACGATCTGTTTGAAAGTCGGTTAAGATTTAGATTTAGCCTGAGTTTATAATTGTAGGGTAGGTGTAGGGTATTATATAGTCGTCTCCACCCGACTTTTGCCTTTCCTTACTGGTTTTCTCCTAAAAATAAGTCACCTTAAGTCATCTTATACCAATAAAGATTAAGTTTATAACCAGCCCTCTCTCGTCTTTTTCTTTCTGTTTCACAATCAATAAATTTCTGTTACGAATCCTCGGCCCCGGCGAGCTTACCCCAGGAAAACATGTCGTTGCAGTTCTTCCGTCCGCCCATCTATCCTATCGGATCTTCTGAACTTCTCCGGTGTAAGCTCATCCCAATCCACCGAGACTTTCTTGTACTAATGATTAGGACCCTCGCAATTCTTATCAAATATGGAAGGATATGACCATTTTATATTCATTAATAAAATAATTTTTTCTTTCACAGTCCACTCTTTTCCAAGCATTTTTTTATCATTCCACTTTTAGAGACCCTTTTCATTTACAATCTACAATCCATAGACACTTAACTATGAAATTAATAGGCAAATATCGCATACAGTAAACCAAATTTCACAAGACAGGCCATGAGTACCAACTTCTAACAGACTGCATAAGAAAATTTCATAGTAAAATGAAAAATTTTAACAATATCTCGCTTGGAAAACTACTCAAGATTTGTTTACAAACAACAATTGAATTGTAACTCTTGCACGTTATTCGTCCAACACAAGGAAACTAGGCCACACAGCTTCCCTCCATGGTTCACCAAACAACTCTCTAAAGGAAATTTATTTTCAGCACTCAATATAAGGCCAAGAATTATTGTGGACATGGAAAATGGCAGACAAAAAGTACTCTTAAATGTTGTTGGGTGTATTAGCAAAGAATTTCAAATAGTTGGACTTTTTGTGTTGTTCACTAACAGCAAATATTCGCTCTCTAACTTGCCATGCCTCAAACACCTCCTTGCCTTGGCTTGCCTTTGGTTTTCATAGAAAATTTTCCCAATAGAGGATTTACAAGTACATTTTGTGGTAACCTGTAAGATGGACCAATGGCATACTCAATGGCCAGATGGCTGCTGCGATAAGGGAAAGGGTAGCTAGAGTGAGGGAGAAAAGGGAAGTTTGGTTTTGCTCAATGTTCGTTTGTATATTCGTTGTTTAAAGCCTTTTAGGTTTTCTCCAAGTCGCTGTGCTGTAGAAAAATGCAAAAGTCATTGAGTCTAACGTCCACACTTTTTCAACAACAATGCAAAGTAAATTGATTGTGAAATCTGTTGTTGTATGTGTGTATGTGAGTGGGTGCAAGGGTAGAAGTAATGCTGTTTGGTAGCAAAAAGCATATCAAGCTATAAATACATCATACGATTTACCATGGCATTTGTTACACTCAAAAAAAAAAAAAAAAAAAATGGTGCAAAATCCAAAAAAAAAAATTTTCTGTTATAGCCGATGTATAATTTGAAGCACAGCATACTTTTAAGATTTATTTTATAAAGAAAATGAATAATATTGTTATAACCTTTGGGATTCAAACAAAATAAAAAATGTCTTAGCGTTTATCGCCAAGTTTTCAGGGATAACAACCAACACCTCTCCAGAAGGCGAAATGGAAGTGATGTAAATCTGAATACTTAGCGAGTCAGATGCGTTCAATCAACTCGTTTGTGAGCTCGATTCCCTACAACCGAAAGGGTAGTTTTAGTACCCTTTCGATGGGGAAGGGTAGTTTAGGTAAACTTCCCTCAGGAAAGTGTAATTCCTGCACCCTTTCCTTCCTTTCCTTAGGAAAGAGCAGCTTTTAGAAAACGGTAGTTTAAGCACCCTTTCCTTTGAAGGTAGTTTTAGTACCATTGCCTATGGAAAAGGGTAGTTTTAGTACCCTTCCCTTGGAAAGGGATATTTACTGTACACTTTTCTTTGGAAAAGAGGAGTTTTAGTACACTTTCCTACGGAAAAGGGATAGCTTTAATACCTTTTCCCTTGGAAAGGAAACTTTTCCTTTGGGAAAATGTACGTTTAGTACTCTTAATTTTAGAGAAGGATAGTTTTCCTATTGGAAAGGGTAATTTAAGTAAGATTCCTTTTGGGAATGGGTAGCTGTAGTACTGGTTTCTTTGCGAAAAGGTTGTTTAAGAACTCTTTCCTTTGAGAAAAGTTTGCTATAGTACCCTTTCCTTTGCAAAGGGGAAGTTTTAATACCCTTTCTTTCGGGAAAGCGTAGTTTTAGTACCCTTCTATTTAGAAAGCCGTAGTTTTAGTTCAATTTCCCTTGGGAACAGAAATGTTTAGTACGCTTTCCCTTTGGTAAGGGAAGTTATAGTACCTTTTCCATTGAGAAAGGGTAGTTTAGTATATTTTTTAATTGGTAATATATAGTTCAAGTACCTTTTAATTTGGAAAAGGGTAGCTTTTGTACCTTTTTTCTTGGAAAATGGTAAAGTTAGTACATTTTAATTAGGGAAAGAGTAGTTTTTGTACCTTCCTTTGGGAAAGGCAAGACTTCGTAACCTTTCCTTTGGGAAAAGTTCGTTTTAGAACCCTTTGCTTTGGGAAAGGGTAGTTTTAGTACCCTTTCCATAGAGAAAGAATAGTTTTAGTACTCTTTCGTTTGGGGAAGGGTAATTTTAGTACCCTTTCCTTTATGAAAGGGTAGTTTTAGTACCTTTGCCTTGGGAACAGGTAGTTTTAGTACCGAATCCTTTCGGAAA
The DNA here is from genome assembly GCF_963082655.1 of Stomoxys calcitrans. NCBI lineage: Eukaryota > Metazoa > Arthropoda > Insecta > Diptera > Muscidae > Stomoxys > Stomoxys calcitrans. Next base: position 187,044,817 of record NC_081554.1, on the reverse strand, counting down.
GGGTAGTTTCATTACCATTTTCATTGGGAAAGGGTATCTTTAGGGCCCTTTCCTTTGGGAAAAGGAAGTTTAAGTACCATTTACTTTTGGGAAATGGTAGTTTTAGTACCCCTTCCTTTGGGAAAAGTTGGTTTTAGTACCTTTCCTTTGGGAATGCTTATTTTTAGTACCATTTCCTTTCCTTTGAAAAAAGGTAGTTTTAGTTCTTTTCTTCGGGAAAGGGTAGTTTTAGTACCCATTCTTTGAGAAAGGATAGTTTTAGTACCCTTTCTTTAGAGAAGGGGTAGTTTTATCACCCTTTCTTTGGCAAAGCGTAGGTTTAGTAACCAATCCTTTGAGAAAGGGAAGTTTAGTAATCTTTCTTTGGGAAAGGGTAGTTTAGTAACCTTTCCTTTAGGAAAGGAAAGGGGAAATGGTAGTTTAAGCACCGATTTCTTTGGGAAACGGTAGTTTAAGTCCTCTTTCTTTTGGGAAAGATAACCACATTATCCGAAGCGGGGATAACTTTATTCACAACGTGGATATTAATTTTCATATTATTATTCACAACGTGGGTATTATTCTCCATAACGTGTTTATTATCCAAAATGTGGATAATATTATCCACAACTTTGGAAACGTTATCTAAAAGGAAGATATTATTATCCACAAAGTGGATAACATTATCCACAAGGTGCATAACATTATCCACAACGTGGATAACATTATCCACAACGTGGATAAGATTATCCACGATGTGGATAACATTATCCACGACGGGGATAACATTATCCACAACGTGGATAACATTATCCACAACATGGATAACATTACCAACATCGTGGGTATTATTATCCACAGCGTGGATATTATTATCGACAACGGGGGATATTACTATCCACAACGAGGATATTATTATCCACAACGTGAGTATTATTATCCACAACGTGGATATAATTATTTACCTTGTTGATATAATTATCCACAACATGGATATTATGGTCCACAACGTAGATGTTATGGTCCAAAATTTGGATAATATTATCCACAAGAGGACATTATTATCCAAAACGTGGATATTATTATCCACAAAGTGGATATTATTAACCGCAACTTGGATATTATTTTCCACAAAGTGTATATTATCCACAACGAAGTTATTATACACAAGGTGGATAACATTATACCCAACGTGGATAACATTAACCATAATGCCTATAATATTATCCACAACGTGGATATTACTATCCACAATGTGGCTATTATTCTCCGCAACGTGGATATTATTATCCACAACGTGTATATTATTATCCACAACGTAGATATTATTATCCACAACGTATATATTATTATCCACAACGTGGATATTATTATCCACCTTGTGGATAATAAAATCCACGTAGTAGATAATAACATCACATTTTCAATATTATTATCCACAACGTGGATATTATTATCCACAACGTGGACATTTATATCCACAACGTGGATATTATTATCCACAACGTGGATATTATTATCCACAACGAGGATATTATTATCCACAACGAGGATATTATTATCCACAACGTGGAAATTATTATCCACAACGTGAATATTATTATCCACAACGTGGATATTATTATCCACCACGTTGATAATGTTAACCACAACATGGATATTATTATTCACGACGTGGATAATATTATCCACTATGTGGATTTTATTACCCATAACGTGGATATTATTATCCACAACATGGATATTATTATCCACAACTCGGATATTATTGCCCACGGCATGGATATGATTATCCTCAATGTGGATATCGTCTTCCACAGTGTTGAAAGCATTATCTGCAAACGGATATTATTTGTATATTATTATCCACAACATGGATATTATTATCCACAACATGGATATTATTATCCACAACGTGGATATTATTATCCACAACGAGGATATTATTATCCACAACTTGGATATTATCATCCACAACGTGGATATTATTATCCGCAACGTGGATATCCACAACGTGGATTTTATTATCCGGAACGTGGATTATATTATCCACATCGTGGATAGTTCTATCCACAACGTGGATATTATTATCCACAACGTGGATGTTTTATTCACAAAGTGTATTTTACAAAATTATCCACAACGTGGATATTATTATCCATTTCTTGGTTTTGCCCTAAATGGACTTATTTCTTTGAGTGTACAAAAAGAAAACCAGTTCACTTCTTTTGTCTCTCCTCCCATCCCTCACCATTGTAAAGTATGGAAAACTACGAGTACAACAGTTAGTACAAATGTAAGTAGAGAACGGCTGCTGCATTGCTAACCCACAAAAATGTTAACTCTATGTTGTGTTAATAAATATCGATCGGTGGCTATACAGTTTTTGTATGTGTTTACAAACACATGCACCCACACACACACACACACGCACACACACACACACCGATACATTTCAATATTCACAAATGTGCTACGTCCGTCGTTGATGCTGTACAATGAAAGTTTAGACCAATAAATCCTTTTGGTTCTCTAATGGTGGTCGTTGTTGATGTTGGCAATGGTGCTATAACCAAACAATGCAGGAGCTCAACGTTTGCGTCGTAGTGAGGGGAGGGCAATTAAAATTGTAATTGGAAACCAACAAAAATATAAAACTCTTAGAGGACCAACATCAGCAACAGCTCAACTACACTTATCGTCAACATCACCACCATCATCACTACCATCATTCTCATCGTCATCTGTTGGTAGTGTGGAGGTTCCAAATCATACGTTGGTCTACAGGTTCTTCAGAAGATAGAGCAGGGAAAAATAAAACTGACCAAGTGAGCAATTATTGTTGTTTGGCACGTTTTTAAAATCCATTTTTATGATTAATTGGATGAATTGGAGAATTCATATCGTTTGGCCAAGGGAAAGTAAAGCAGTACAATGAGAAGTTTTGGACTTTGAATAGCAACTAAGAAAGTCAAAAATATTTTGAGCGCCCTTGATATGTAAAGGGATTGAATTAAGATTTTTAGGGATGATTTAATAACTTTTTTCATTTAGATTGAGGGCAAAAGTGTCTGTCAGACTTTGGCAGCGAAATTTAAATTTTTTCTCTGTAAGAATGTAACCTTGTATGAGACCTCATCTTTCACTGATTGGGGATGGGGATGAGTTCTTTCCCAATTAAGCTGGGCAAAATCGAGCTTTGCATGGATACCATATAAATACTTTTGATTATTTGTTTTCGTATTCCCATTGGATTTTCCGGGAATAGTCCGAATGTTTGGTCGAAAGCCAAACGAATGGAAACGCATTTAAATCGTTACAAGTTAGTAGCAACAAATTGAAAATAGTTGTGCATTTTAAGAGAAATTTTGATTTTAAATTTCGACTGAAGGATTTACAAGCATTTTAAGTTAGAAGGCTTCTTGCTAATAATGAGTTTATGGCGTATAGTTTAAATACGCATAGTTTTTTATCCAAGGAGTTAAAAGCTTTGGAAGTATTTTGTGGGAAATTTGTATAGATATTCATCAACATTTATGATTTTGATAATTAAAATTTTGCGTTTTGAAATGGTTACAAATTATGATCCTTTACTCATTTAAGGAGTTTCAAGTATTTTAAGTTACAATTTGTTCTTGGTTCGCCACCACCGGGGAGCGCCCCACTAGCTGAGTCTATTATCTTTTGAGGGTGTCGCAGATAAAATCTGTCACGACTTTGGATTAAAATGTGCCTAAAGAAGTCTTAAAACAACTGCTACTACACCCTAAGTAGCTCTTTATTCTCTAGTCCTGGAAACCTTGGGGACAAGCTGTTTGGCACAATATTTACTGACACTAATCAGCGCTCTGCCCCATACCCTACCGGATAGTCTTTATGTCATGGCGGGTGATTATCCAAGACGCCTCCGACTAGACTATTTTGATATAATCATAGAGCTTGTTCTACCAAATGACTACAGTTTTTGAACACCGACCAGAAACACGTAAGTTTCTCACCAGAGGCTTTGTTCTGTCGACACAATATTGCTTAAGTTACTGCCACTATTAGCCCAGCTAGTCAATTGAAACAAGCATCTAGCTTCGCTTTTAAAACCCAACAATCTCTTCATTACTAACAAACATACCTTTGGTTGGTTAGGTTGCAGGGGAATGACGCCAAGATTTATATCTTAGTATCCGCGTAGGCTATTATTGGACCCATTTTGATTCCTCGTGAACTCTTCCTCTTCTCTGATCATTAAACTAAAGGAGAAAGATTTCAATGCACTTTCTTGTCCTATTTTGCCGCTTTGAGGGAGGCCTTGTATTTGACTGGGTTTACACCTTTGAGTTCCTCAGGGAAAAATTATCCAAGTATTTTATTTCTACTTTGGGATAGAGCAGGACATTGGGATAGGAAATGAAAGATGTCCTCTGTAGCGTGACACCATCAGCGGACTTAGCTAGCAGACAGTACTAGCAAGAATGCAAGCGAAGGTTGTGAGCCAAACGAAGTTGATGTAGGACGAACGCACTAGGAGTAACAAAGACGCTTTATTGTCAATGGAGAAGTTGCATTTGAGTGCAGTCATTGGGATCATAACTATTGGGTTGCCCAAAAAGTAATTGCGGATTTTTCATATAGTCGGCGTCGACAAATTTTTTCACAGCTTGTGACTCTGTAATTGCATTCATTCTTCTGTCAGTTATCAGCTGTTACTTTTAGCTTGCTTTAGAAAAAAAGTGTAAATAAAGTATATTTGATTAAAGTTCATTTAAGTCATATTAAAAATGCATTTACTTTCTTTTAAAAAGTCCGCATTTACTTTTTGGGCAACCATAATTTATAACAAGTTAAGTAAACATATGTCTCGCATAGGCGTTAGAAATGATATCTGCTACAGACATACACCTAAGCCAGTAGTTGGCTTGTTGTGCGGTCTAAAAACTAACAAGTAAAAGCGTGCTAAGTTCGGCCGGGCCGAATCTTATATACCCTCCACCATGGATCGCATTTGCCGAGTTCTTCTCCCGGCATCTCTTCTTAGCCAAAAAAGGATATAAGGAAAGATTTGCTCTGCTATTATTATATTATTACATGTTGGAGACCTGTGTAAAATTTCAGCCAATTCGAATAAGAATTGCGCCCTTTGGGGGCTCAAGAAGTAAAATAGAGAGATCGATTTATATGGGAGCTGTATCGGGCTAAAGACCGATTCAGATCATAATAAACACGTATGTTGATGGTCATAAGAGAATCCGTAGTACATAATTTCAAGCAAATCGGATAATAATTGCGACCTCTAGAGGCTCAAGAAGTCAAGATCCCAGATCGGTTTATATGGCAGCTATATCAGGTTATGGACCGATTTAAACTTAACTTAGCTCTGTTGTTATGTTGTATATCATAACAAAACACGTCGTGCAAAATTTCATCCCAATCGGATAAGAATTGCGCACTCTAGAGGCTCAAGAAGTCAAGACCCAAGATCGGTTGATATGGCAGCTATATCAGGCTATGGACCGATTTGAACCATACTTGGCACAGTTGTTGGATATCATAACAAAACACGTCGTGCAAAATTTCATTCCAATCGGATAAGAATTACGCGCTCTAGAGGCTCAAGAAGTCAAGACCCAAGATCAGTATATATGGCAGCTATATCAGGTTATAGACCGATTTGAACCTAATTTAGCATAGTTGTTGGAAATCATTGCAAAACACGTCGTGCTAAATTTCATTGCAATCGGATAAGAATTGCGCCCTCTAGATGCACAAGAAATCAAGACCCAAGTTCGGTTTATATATCAGGTTATAGACCGATTTGAACCATACTTGGCACAGTTGTTGGATATCATAACAAAACACGTCGTGCAAAATTGCATTCCAATCGGATAAGAATTGCGCCCTCTAGAGACTCAAGAAGTCAAGACCCAAGATCGGTTTATATGGCAGCTATATCAGGTTATGGACCGATTTGAACCATACTCGGCACAGTTGTTGGATGTCATAACAAAACACGTCGTGCAAAATTTCATTACAATCGGATAAGAAATGTGCACTCTAGAGGGTCAAGAAGTCAAGACCCAAGATCGGTTGATATGGCAGCTATATCAGGCTATGGACCGATTTGAACCATACTTGGCACAGTTGTTGGATATCATAACAGAACACGTCGTGCAAAATTTCATTCCAATCGGATAAGAATTACGCGCTCTAGAGGCTCAAGAAGTCAAGACCCAAGATCGGTTTATATGGCAGCTATATCAAAACATGGACCGATATGGCCCATTTACAATACCAACCGACCTACACTAATAAAAAGTATTTGTGCAAAATTTCAAGCAGCTAGCTTTACTCCTTCGGAAGTTAGCGTGCTTTCGACAGACGGACGGACGGACAGACGGACGGACATGGCTAGATCGACATAAAATGTCGCGACGATCAAGAATATATATACTTTATGGGGTCTCAGACGAATATTTCGAGTAGTTACAAACAGAATGACGAAATTAGTATACCCCCCATCTTATGGTGGAGGGAATAAAAAGTAACCCCGAAAAAGAAAATTTTAAGTTAGGAATGCCATGCTACTTACAAAATCCTTAATTTTTTTCCACGCCACGCCCTTAAGTTGGTTCACGTCCGATCCGCGAAAGCCGGGCAATGACATAAGAAATGCTCCAACGTCGCATCATGTTCCCCACATGCCCGACTCATGCTAACACTTGCCCCTCCCATTTTGCCTAAGTGAGATCGTAGTCCTATGTGCCCCGTTGTGATACCAAAAGCTATACTGATCTCCTTCTTTCTTCTTTTCAGTAATAGACTCGTCCTCTCATGATCCGGATCACCCTAAAGGATTTTCGCCATCCTACCGACTGTTTCGCAGTTCCCCAGTGTTAAATGTGTGTTCGTCGCCCTCTCCCTTAACTCGGACTGCGTCGATCCGAAAGGCCTTGGGTTAAACAAATTTATTGACGGCAGTCCTCTGGCCTTCACCGCCAAATAGTCTGCCCTTTCATTCTCCCTTACTCCGTTATTCTGAGAGAAGGCGTTAATCTCATTCTTATTATTCCAAGATCGCCGGTTAAGTCTTCTACGAATGTTAATTTTTGATTGATTTGACAGAAATTTTTTATATAAGGTACACCTTGTGCCTGTGCCCTTCAGGTTAGTCCATTTTCCATGTAAAATCCATGGTTGGGTTCCTAAGATTCGGCCCGGCCGAACTTGGCACACTTTTACTTGTCACTAGTTGCCTTTTTAAATAAATCTTCCAACTAACATCTGTTGGCTTTATTCTACCGAAATGAGCTTTTCAATTCTTGGCTCTTAACAAAGATGCGTTAGTTTTAATACAAATGTTTGAGCGATTGAATGCCCGCATCAATCTGTTTCATTAGCGGTAATTAATGAGATAATCAAGTTTTCTTTTCAATGTTCGTGTTCAAGTTTGCAGTTGTTGGCCATACATTACATCTTTTTTTTTTTGCTTCTGAGTTTGGTTTTTGATTTTCACTCTCTTCTGCTTTGAGGTTTGATTGTTAACATGTTTTATGGCGCTGCTCTACTGCTACACCAGCTCATCAGCCTCTAACTGACTTTGGAGGGTTAGAGGAGTTGCTAGTTTGATGAGTTTTATTGTTTAAGTGCTTACTTAGCACGTTGTAACAAAACTATTAGAGGTGGAAAGAATGCAGAAAAAAAACAAAAGCGCGCTCTTCTCCCCACACATACACACTCACATACATGGCAAGGCTATATATAGACACGAATCCACGCATGAAATCCCTGCATGTTATTCTGGCACGTGTTTTTTTTTCGGGAAAATGGATTTGCCTTGGTAGAGCAACTAAATAACGTACAAAAACAAAAAAACAAAAAAAATATTTTCCCATATGGTGTTGTAAAGTCGCAGGTAAACCCCAAGATGGCGCTGTGGGTAAGAATTGCTTCTCCCATGCAAGAGCTCCTAATGTGGCTTCAACACTTCTTTCATTTTAATTGTTTTATTTTATAATAATCATCTGTAACGTGCAAAGAGTTACTGCTAACACGCCACACATGTTGCTACTGCTTACAAATAAATCTAAAAAGTCCTCGCTTCTTCTGAGTATAGTTGGTAAAATAAGCCATTAGGACATAGGGAGAAGTATGGTAAGGTGGGAAAGTCAATGAAATGAAAACCAAGGAAATATTTATAAAACTATTCGATATTATTAAGACTAGAAAGACCAAACCGGTCAATAAGACCTTTTTTTATACCTACCCACCACCATATGAGGGGGGTATGCTAATCTAGTCATTCCGTTTGTAACACCTCGAAATATTCGTCTAAGACCACATAGAGTATCCATCAAAAAGTAATTGCTGATTTTTAATAAAACTTAGAATGAACTTTAATCAAATATACTTTTTTTACACTTTTTTTCTAAAGCAAGCTAAAAGTAGCAGCTGATAACTGACAGAAGAAAGAATGCAATTACAGAGTCACAAGCTGTGAAAAAATTTGTCAACGCCGACTATATGAAAAATCCGCAATTACTTTTTGGGCAACCCAATATATTCTTGATCGTCTCGACGTTCTGATTCGAAATAGTCATGTCCGTCCGTCCGTCCTTCCGTCTGTCGAAATAACGATAGCGGTCAAACTCATAGAGCTAGCCGCTTAAAATTTCGCGCAATCTCTCCCCATTTGACTTCTTGAGCCCCTGGAAGACACAATTTTTGCCCAATTTGGTTGAAATTTTGCATGTGATGTTCTGTTATGACTTTCAACAGCTATACTAAGTACAGCCCAAATCGGTATATAACCTGACATAGCTGCCATATAAACCGATCGACCGATTTGACTACTTGAGCCCTTACAAGCCGCAATTTTTATCCAATTGGGCTGTAATTTAGCATGTAATGTTTTGTTACTACTTCCAACAACTGTGTCAAGTACGGTCCAAAAACCCACAAAATTATGCCCTTTAACTAAACTTATCTTATATATAACCTTTCGTCAAAATCCAGTGCCAAACTCATACCTTATGTCCCATAGCAGAAATATGTGGAGGGGCTAACTTAACTCTTTGTCCACAATTTCGGCAACATCGGACAATAAATGCGCTTTTATGGCCCCAAAACCTAACACCGAGAGAACGGTCTATATGATAGCTATATCCAAATCTGGACCGATCTGTGCGATATTGCACAAGTATGTCAATGGGCTTAACGTAACTCACTGACCCAAATTTCGGCAAAATCGGACAATAAATGCGCCTTTTATGGGCCCAAAACCTTAAATCGAGGGATCGGTCTATATGGCAGCTATATCCAAATCTGAACCGATCTGAGCCAAATTGACGGAGGATGTCGAAGGGCCTTAGTCAACTCACTGTCCCAAAATTCAACAAAATCGGATAATGAATGTGGCTTTTATTGGCGTAAGACCCTAAATCGGCGGATCGGTCTATATGGGGGCCATATCAAGATATAGTTCGATATAGCCCATCTTCGAACTTAACCTGCTTATGGACAAAAAAATATTCCGTGCAAAGTTTCAGCTCAATATCTCTATTTTTGAAGACTGTAGCGGGATTTCAAAAGACAGACGGACGGACATGTCTAGATCGTCTTAGATTTTTATGCTGATCCAGAATATATATACTTTATAGGTTCGGAAATGGATATTTCGATGTGTTGCAAACGGAATGACAAAATTAATATAGCCCTATCCGTCGGTGGTGGGTATAAAAATCAATTTGTGTTTGAAATTTTCACTGACCCTAATTTTCAGAAACGCCAGATCTCGGAGATGGGTGGTGCGATTTAAGCGACATTTTGTGTGATCTCTTCTGTTTGTACGTAACCTACAAAAAAAAAATTGTTATCCAAATTTCGGATGGGGAACCTAGGGTGGGCGCCCCACCCCGAAACCTACCAAATATATATATACACCAATCACGACAATATGGGACTCAAATGAAAGGTATTTAAGATTAGAAAACGTAACTGATATCCAATTTTCGGACCAACCCCCAAAACACCCCTAAATGTGACATATTCAGCGACCATGGCAATATTGGACTCAAATGAAAGATATTTGCGAATAAAATACGAATATGATATTAAAATTTGGGACAGAAATTCTAGGGGTCCCCCCCTTCCCCAAAACACCACCCTTTCCCCAAAATACCACCCTTTCCCCAAAACACCCCCAAACAGGTCTTATTTACTGACCTTGGCAATATGGGGCTTAAATAAAAAGTATTTGAGTGTAGAACACGAATCTGATATCCAAATGTGGGACCAAGTGTTTCAGGGGCCGCCTCGAGAATATCCCCCAAAGAAGACAAATTTACGGATAAAGCAATATGGGGCTCAAATGAAAGGCCTTTAAGAGTAAAGCACGAATCTGATATCATTGCTCGGGAAAAGTGTCTATGGAGCCACCCACCCCCCCCCCCCAAAACACCACCCAACAAGGAAGTATTTGCTGACCATTGCAATATTAGGCTCAAATAAAAGGTATTTTAGAGTAGAACACGAAACTGATATGTATTTTCAAAGCCAACTCACTGACTAGCAGCCTCATCACCAAAAAACACCCCCCAAACCGGTCATGTTTACCGACGAAGGAAAAATGGAGCTCAAATGAAGGTTATTTGGAAGTAGACCATGAATCTGACATCAACATTCGGGACCAACTATCTAGGGGACGTCGCACCACCATAATAACCCCCAAGTAGGACGTATTTGCTCACCAAGACAATTTGGGTCTTCAAGACAGTGGAGCTCGATATTCATAGTTTTTAGGGGCCCATACCCCAAACCGGACATATTTGCTGGCTTTTTCAATAAGGGGTTTAAGTGAATGGTATTTGAGATTAGAAAACGAGTTTGATATGTAATTTTGAGGCCCATGGTAATATGGGGTTCAAATATATTAGAATACAGCACGATGCTGATATATTTTGATATATCATTGAGCTTAAAACCACTTAAATCGGACTGCACTCCTTGATATGTGAGAAGTTTGCCCCTGTTTCTTAGTGGAATGTTCATGGGCAAAATTTGCAATTTTGCTGATATATTTTCAGGGCTTAGTGATTAGGGTGTGGAGGCCGCCGTAGCGTAGAGGTTAGCATGTCAGCCTATGACGCTGAACGCTTGGGTTCGAATCCTGGCGAGACTATCAGAAAAAACTTTCAGCGGTGGTTTTCCCCTCCTTATGTTGGCATCATTTGTGAGGTACTATGCCAAGTAAAACTTCTCTCCAAAGAGGTGTCGCACTGTGGCAAGCCGTTCGGACTCGGCTATAAAAAGGAGGCCCCCTATCATTGAGCTTAAATTTAAATCGGACTGCACTCATTGATATGTGGGAAGTTTGGCCCTGTTCCTTAGTGGAATGTTCATGGAAAAATTTTTCATTTTGCATTTGCAGTGATTTTGGGGGGTGCGGTCCCCAAAACACCCCTAAATCGGGCATATTTACCGACCATGTCAATGTGGGCCTTAAATGAAAGATATTGGGGGGCAGAGCAAGAATTAACTCCCACTTTCGGGACCAATTTTCTGGGGGTGTACCCCTTTCCCAAAATACCCCACATACAGCCATTTTTTACTGACCATCACAATATGAGGCTCAAAAAAATATATTTGGGAGTAGAATACGAATTTGATAACCAAATGTAGAACCATGTATTAAGGACATCACCCCCCATTTTTCGACCATGCCAATATGTGGCTCAAATGAAAGGTATTTGTTAGTAGAAAACAAAATTGATAACCTATTTTGGGGCCATGTGTTTGGGGGACGCCTCATCCTGTAAGCTCCTCTTAAGCCAATGGCAATATGGGGTTTAAATAAATGGTATTTGAGAGAAGAGCACGATGCTGATATTTTTTCAGGGCTAAGTGTCTGAGGGACCGCTTCACCCCCGGAAAACACCCCAAATTATACATCATGAGAATATCGGGCTGAAATAAAGTATTTTAAGAATGGAGTACACTTTACATCCAAATTTAAAGTCGTAGACCATTAAAAATCATATGGGATTCAGATAAAGGCACTTATATTGTTAAACTGTTAGTCAAGCGATAGATTGGGTTGCCCAAAAAGTAATTGCGGATTTTTCATATAGTCGGCGTTGACAAATTTTTTCACAGCTTGTGACTCTGTAATTGCATTATTTCTTCTGTCAGTTATCAGCTGTTACTTTTAGCTTGCTTTAGAAAAAAAGTGTAAAAAAAGTATATTTGATTAAAGTTCATTCTAAGATTTATTAAAAATGCATTTACTTTCTTTTAAAAAATCTGCAATTACTTTTTGGGCAACCTATTTTCGTAGCATGGTATTTCACTAAAAGTTCTTTAATTGTCGAAAATAAGTTTTTCTAGAAAAATTTGTTCCATATAAAGTAAGAGAAGGCGCAGCGAAGCGGGCTCGGTCCAGCTAGTTTTGTATAAGACTGTAGCAGAATTCATGGTGGTGGGTTCCTAAGATTCGGGCCGGCCGAACTTAGCATGCTTTTACTTGTCAATAAAATAAATAAATAAATAAAACACATATAAACAATTTTAAATGTTATAAATTTCTCTGTAAAACATCAAATCAGCCATTTTGGCAAAAAGGCAAGAAATATGTGAAAACTCCTTGGTCTTTCTAATGTTAAAATATTTTCTTGAATACAACTTAAATTAAATAAATAACCTTTCAAAAAGTTTATTTCATTTTTCTGCCTTCTCTTTAAAACAGCACTCTATACATTTTAAAGATAAGGATTATCTCTAAGTTTGTTGTTGTTACCAAACTTCTTGCTGGGAACTCCAATTCTTAGGGAATTATTTTCCATATTTTTGCCTTTATTTGCCCACACACAGCCACATAAAACAATACAACAACAACAAACAAAGACTAAACAACGCTAAGACATAAAGGATAAAGAATCACATAATCACTGCAAGAAACATGAACATTTGCAATTAATCTTCTTACCAAACGAATGACTGAGCGAATGAACGCGAAGAGTAAACATAATAAAATAAACAAAATGCACACACATACCCTCATGTTTATGCTCACATGAATTGAGGCTCTCATACACACTCACTCCCACTCCCTCTCACTCTACTCATAACTGTTGTGTAGAATAAAACTCTTGGAATGCTTCGTTAAATACAGACACTGAAACACTTGAACACTGTTAAAATACTAAACTAATAATGAAGAGATAACAAAACCATGGAGATATGGTTTCGGTATGAGAGTGCAAGAGGAGAAAGGGAGAGAGTGGGAAGGAGAGCATAATAAAAACAGCAATAGCATGAACAAATTTTTTATTTATTTTTTTTTATCAAATTTAAGTAAGCGGCATTAAACTAAACCTTTAACTAATAACATAAAGCCCTGCAGGTTTATGTAGGAGAAGGAATTAAAACAAGCAAAAACGTGCTAAGTTCGGCAGGAGAGAATCTTGGGAACCCACCACCATGGATTCTGCTACAAATTTCTACAAATTAAATTTAGGGCATCATTTTATTCTACATACCACACATCTGTCCAACCAGCAAACATTTAAGCTTCTAGGAACCGAACAAGGATGATAAGTAAACCCGTTTACATGGGAGCTATTGGGTTGCCCAAAAAGTAATTGCGGATTTTTTAAAAGAAAGTAAATGCATTTTTAATAAAACTTAGAATGAACTTTAATCAAATATACTTTTTATATACTTTTTTTCTAAAGCAAGCTAAAAGTAACGGCTGATAACTGACAGAAGAAAGAATGCAATTACAGAGTCAAAAGCTGTGAAAAAAATTGTCAACGCCGACTATATGAAAAATCCGCAATTACTTTTTGGGCAACCCAATATATCAGCTTGAAGACTGATTTGGACCGTATTTGGCACAGATGTTGAAAGTCCAAGCATGCAAAATTTCAGCCAAATCGGACAAAAATTGCGGCTTGTAAGAACTCAAGAAGTCAAATGGGGATATCTGTTTATATGGGGGCTATATCAGGTTATCGACCGATTTGGACCGTACTTTGCACAGTTGTTAAAAGTCATAACAGAACGCTGCATGCAAAATTTCAGCCAAATCGGAAAAAAATTGCGGCTTGTAACAGCTCAAGAAGCCAAATCGGGAGATCTGTTTATAAGGAAGCTATATCAGGTTATTGACCGAGTTAATCGGGCACAATTGTTGGAAATCGTAACAGAATAAGCCAAATCCGACAAAAATTGCGGCTTCCAGGGGCTTAAGAAGTCAAATCGGGAGATCTGTTTACATGGGAGCTATGTCAGGTTCTTGAGCGATTTAAACCGTACTTGTCGTAGTTCTTGGAAGTCTTAACGGAACACTTTGTGCAAAATTTCAGCCAAGTCGGACAAAAATTACGGCTTCCAGGGGCTCAAGAATCAAGAAGTCAAATCGTTTATATAAGTTCGGGACCGATTTGGACAGTACTTAACACAGTTGTTAAAAGAACTCAATTATAGAACACAATGTTCAAAATTTCAGCCAAGTCGAATGAAAATTGAGGCTTTCAGGGGCTCAAGAAGTCAAATCGGGAGATCGGTTTATGTGGGAGCTACGTCAGGTTCTCGGCCGAGTTGGATCTTACTTAGCACAGCTGTTGAATGTCATAACAGAACACTATGTGCAAAATTTCAGCTAAATCGGACAAAAACTGCGGCTGCCAGGGGCTTAAGAAGTCAAATCGGGAGATAGGTTTATATGGGAGCTATATCTAAATCTGAACCGATACGGCCCGGCCCCGACGACCTACATCCATATTAAGTTGCCATGCGAAATTTCAAGCGGCTAGCTTTACGTGTTCGACCGCTTTCGTGATTTCGAAAGACGGACGGACACGGCTCGTTCGACTTGGAATGTCGAAACGATCAAGAATATACATACTATATGGTGTCCTATATCAATATTTCGAGGTGTTACAAACGGAATGACTAGATTAGTACACCCCCATCCTGTGGTGGTGGGTATAAAAAAATACTGACACATTTTTTACCCCAAACTATCCAACTGACTCACTTTTATACCGACCGTTACTCCAAATATTAAAATTTATTAGATCAGCTGCAGCTTTCAATTTTCATCATTAAACAAGGAATAAAGGCATTGAATTAAAATATTGGATTTGAATCGCGTTTCTGATTTTTGGGATTGTACTGAGAAAAAAAACTACATTAGACCATACGTCTAAGGTGCAAATTGAGGATCCAGATTTTGAATTCTCAGACTTTTGTTTGTTTTTTTGGGATATTTTGTCCTTAACACTCAAATCATTGAGATTTAGGATCCAATTTTAAGACAAAAAATGTAGCCAAGACAATAGTTAAGAACTCTCTAGTACATCGCAAATGCATTGGAACGCTTTTTCAGGCAGTTTTGACCTTGTGAAAGGGCAAATTTTTCGTGAAAATGTTGATAAATTACTATGAACAAATGAAAATGATCTCGGAAAATCGGTCTATTTGTCAACTATATCTAAATATAGTCTGATTTAGATCATATTCGGTTCGGGCATCGGTAGGCATAGTACAACTCACCATTCCAAATTTCAGCGAAATCTGGTAATAAATGCGGTAATTATTGGCTTAAAACTTAAATTCTGCCGATCGGTCTATATGGCAGCTATATCGAAATATAGTTTGATTTGGTTCGAACATCGATTGGCAAAGTACAACTCACTGTTCCAAATTTCAGCGAAATCGGGTAATAAATGTGGCTTTTCTGTATTTTTGGCCGCTCTTTCCATACAAGTCCGACCACAATGCAACCCACGCCTCATTCGCACAGTCATTGTAGAAATTATCCACCCTACAAAGAAGCTCTCACAAGAGTGGGGTCATAAAATCCGCAACACCATAATCGCCAATGGGGGATCTGGTCCGGCCCAACTGGTTGGCCACTTTGTTCTCCGCCTCACTTTGATGATCCGGGACCCAGGGGAGCTTAGTAGCCTTTCCTATCTTCAAAGAAGCTGTTTGCATCTTCTAACATGTTTCATCATTACTTGGCTCGATACCGAAGCCTTAAATCCCGTCTGACTGTCGACGCATGTCGTCTTAAGAATCTGAATGGGCCGCCTCTACTACATCGACATCGGCTTAAGTGGCTACTGGACGGCGTAGCACTTTGCTTGCTGCAGCGTCGAGAAGAAAATTCCCTGATTTCAAGGAATTCAATGAAGATTTCTTCTCCAATCCAATTTAGATTCATCCATGTATATGGAGAATCCCGGGTGGGGTGTACACAGATTTATTGAAAACTCCTTCTCCGTTTCCACTATCCTATTAAGATTCTTTCGTGTATACAGAGCGTTAGGTTATTTCGGTCCAGGTATGGCTTTTAAGGTAAACGATCCCCAACTCTTCAACAAGGAAATACAGGGTGGCTGATGAAAGCCGCTACCAAAAAAAAATGTAATAACTTTTTTTCTATTTAATAATAATAATTTAATAATTAATTTAATTAATTAATTAATTAATTTAATTAATAATAATTTAATAATTAATTTAATAATTTAATTTAACATGAATAAAAGAAAAATGTATTCCATACACCGAAAAAAAAATGTAGCAATATTCATCATTGTAGCAATATTCATCAGCCACCCTGTACATCCCTGATATAATCAATCGCACCACATATGTCATACTATCATGCCTCTTCTCCATCCCCCAGCAGATCGGAAGTATGGTCAAAGCTTGAGGAGCGCCATGTACCTGACTCCCTCAGTCACGTTGCCACTCACCCAACATACAGGTGAAGAGGCTTGAGATTGCGAATGGTATTCAACGCCTCTCGCGGCACTCTTCTTACCTCAGAGATAAGCACTGCCACAGTTCCCCATATCTTCTTGATCACATTGCGGAAGGCAGAGCAGACCTCCATAGTTGAGATTTGACCAAACTAAACAGTTGTTGTTGATGTTGTTGTAGTCACATTTTCATGTGGTGGTGGCAATCCTCGTCATGCACCTGTAGGTGAGCAAGTTCATAATCGCCGCGGAAACAGCGTGGCCATAGATTATTTAAAGTCACCCGTAAATAACCAATGTACAGTACCTGGCCCAAGCTCTTACCTCCTTTTTATGGGTATGCGAGTTTTGACTCGTTCTCTATGTTGCTTTTCCAGCTTAGTTTCTGATTCAGAACCACGCCCACTTACTTGGACTCCAGAGAAAGCCGAAGGTCCATTCTATCCAGGACAAGTCCCATGAAAACACCCAGCATCCATAGATGAGAATCGGTCGAACAGCAGAATTAAACATCCAGTGCACTGCCCTTGGCCTACTTGGACTCCAGAGGGAGCGAAAGCTTCAACCTATCTAGGGCAAGTCCCATGAAAACACCCAGCATCCATAGATGAGATTCGGTCGAACAGCAGAATTAAACATCCAGTGCACTGCCCTTGGCCTAAGCCCCCAACTCCTTCCTCACGAACTGCGACATGAGTAGACCGCTTCCAGTTCCCTTTTAGCCCTTTCCAAAACGTTCCTTCTTCAGCTTAGTCTGTGGCCACCGTAGCGCAGAGGTTTGCATGCGCACCTATGACGCTGATCGCCTGAGTTCGAATCCTGGCGAGAACCTCATAAAACAAAATGTGCAACGGTCGTTATCCCCTACTTACTCTGGCGACATTGGTGAGGAATTATGCCATTTGAAAAAATGATATGGCAGCCATTAAAAACTTCTCAAAGAGGTTTTGCACTGCAGCACGCCGTTTGGACTTGATTATAAAAAGGAGACCCCTTGATATTGAGTTTATAACTTGAATCCCGAAGCACTCATTGATATAAGAGAAGTTTGCCGCTATTCTTTAATGGAATGTTCATAGCAAATTTGCATTTTTACATGAAGAACGAAGAGAGAAAAGGCTTACATCATTGATGACAATTCTATTGAAAACACCCAACATTCTGTTTTTGGTAAAAGGTAACAGATCAGTCTTTTAGAGGTTTATGCTTATCTCGTTGGCCCTCGAACATCGGAACCACTTACTCAACGCCCACTGAACTAGGTCTGTAATAGCAGAGTGGAAACGGTCACTCAGTATGATGACGATGTTATCTGCGTAGGCAACGACTTTCATCCTCTCCTTCTCGAAGACCTGAGAATCCCATTGAAAATCAGAAGCCACAAAAGCGAAGTTAAAAACGCCTCCTTGCGAAATCCCTCTGGTCACAGTCTTACTTATTGAGCTCTCTACCAGTGATGTGTTAATATTGGGTTGCCCAAAAAGTAATTGCGGATTTTTTAAAAGAAAGTAAATGCATTTTTAATAATACTTAGAATGAACTTTAATCAAATATACTTTTTTTCTAAAGCAATCTAAAAGTAACAGCTGATAACTGACAGAAGAAAGACTGCAATTACAGAGTCACAAGCTGTAATGAGTTTTACCTGTTTTTTTTTTTTTTAATGAATATTTAAATTCAATCAAATGTTAGACTCAAAACAGACTATTGAAAGTGCATAACAAAAAATTGAAACAAATAAACTTTTCGAACAGTTTATACCCAGAATCAAAGATGCTATGGCACAAAATCGAGTTGCTATCTTCAATCTTCCTTCACAATGTCATGCCCCATAAAGTATGCAACAGTACTTGGCATAAACAGATACAATTTCATTAACTTCAATTTTCATACACAGGTTTTTGGTTGTTGTTGTTGTTGTGATTGTGGTGGTGCTTTAGGTTTCACTTTTACTTTCTTCTTCACCCCTGTTGAATATTGTTTTCATATTATTTTTCAAACATAAGCCCAGATCATGCTTTTGTTGAAAAATCTTAACCAATAAATCATTTTCAACATTTGCCTGGCTGACTGACCTTATTATCATAGGGCCAGGAAGCCAAAGTCGTCTTAACATTTACATGTTGAGGGGCCAAGTCTAAGGAAATATAAAAAAAAAAAATCTTTTTCAATAAAATTTTCATAACTGAAAAGCACTCCACAGCAGGCATGGCATAGCGAAACAACAACCATGGATAAAAGAAGCAGAATTGATGAATTGAAAAGAAACTGAGAAAAAGTCTTGAACAATACACAAAGCCTGACGGAAATGCTAATAACAATAAGTGCGTTCAGCTCCATCGAGTTGAGCTAAAATGCCAAAGGCAGAGCACAACTTCTGCCACAGCTCCTACAGCTCAATGAAAAGTTGTGAGTTGTGTGTTAACGCCGACATGGACTTGTTCTCCAGGAAGAATGAGGAATCAAGTGATTGCTAAGGAAGCGTAAATGGGATGATTTATTAAAGCTCTTGATTAACTTTTATACACAAATCAATAATCGACAGAAACGCATAAAAACAAATAATTCATTTGTTTTGTGTTGGCCAACAAACACAAAAGTAACAAAAACAAGCAACGCCAACTGAAACTCCAGTTAGTCTTCTACTTCGAGTTTCGTTTTTCGTTTTTTTTTTTCAACTCTACTCATTGGTTGGGGAATGCTTTATTAAATATTCCGTGCCAAGAATTCCAATCAACAGACACCACGGCATAACAGTCCGCCAAGAGCAGAACGCAAATTAGATAATTTCTTTTGATTTGAAATGTTCGACTTTTTTCTGTTGTTTTTTTCTTGGTTTTTTTCTTTTCTTTATTTTTTTGCTTGCTGCTCTAAGCTTCTTTGCCATGAACAACAACATATGCATATCCTTGGTGGTAGCATGAGTTGAAGGCGCACTGCGCTTATCTTAAATAATAGAGTATACTTTTAGGAGATCTAATTTGATAAGAGCAAAATAATGGTAGTATGACAACTATGCTTAGCATGGGCCAAAGGAAATGAGCTTTAAAGAAAATTCTCTAAAAAAAATCAAGCAAATATAAAAAATTTAAACTTCCATTGCAAAAAAAGTAAAAGCGAGCTAAGTTCGGCCGGGATTAATCTTGGGAACCCACCACCATGGATTCTGCTTAAATGTGGGAGCTATATCTGGCTATAGACCGATTTTGGACTATACTTGGAGCAGTTGTTGAGAGTCATAACAGAACACTACTTGCCTAATTTCATAAAAAATCGGATGAAAATTGCGACTTCTACGGGCTCAAGAAGTCAAATCGGGAGATCGGTTTATATAGGAGCTTTATCAGGTTCTAAGCAGATTTCGATTGTACTTGGTATATTTGTTGAAAGTCATAATAGAACACTACGGGCAAAACTACAGCCAAATCGGATGAAAACTATGGGCTCAAAAATTCAAATCGGGAGATCGGTTTATATGGGAGCTATACCTGAACCGATATGACCCATTTGCAATCCCATATGACCTACATCTATTTTAAGTATCTGTGCAAAGTTTCTAGCTTTACGCGTTCGACAGCTATCGTGATTTCGACTCACGAACGGACGGACGGACATGGCTAAATCGACTCAGGATGTCGAGACTATCAAGAATATATGCTTTATGGGGTCATAGATCAATCAAACGGAATGACTAGATTAGTATACCCTCATCCTATGGTGGTGGGCATAAAAAAGATCTTTAAGAAATGCTTGGAAAAGTATTGCGCCCTCTAGAGGCCCAAAGACTATATTCGGGACTTCGGTTTATATCGGAGCTCTGTCAGGTTTTGGACCGATTGGGACCATACTCGGTACATCTATTAAAGTAGATCAGAAGATCACGAAAGTCATCGTGAAAACTTTAAGCCAAAGTGGATAAGAATTGCACCCTCTAGAGGCTCGAGAAATATTTCGGAAGATCAGTTGACAGAGGAGTCATATTAGAGTTTTGGCCGATAGGGACTATACCTTTTACATCTTTTTTGAGGTCATACAAAAAGTCAATGTGCAAAATTTCAGACTAATTGGAATAAAATTGCGCCCTCTAGTGTCTCAGAAATGTATTCGGAATATCGGTTTTTAGACCGTTTCGAACCATACCAGGTACATTTATTGGAGGTCAATGGAAGAGTCCCACTCTAGAGGCCTGAGAAGTATATTCAGGATATCAGGATAGTTATCGTGAAAAATTTTGGCCTATGTGGATAAGAATTGCGCCCTCTAGAGGCTCGAGAAATATATTCGGAAGATCATTTGACAGGGGTGTCATATCAGATTTTGGACCGATTGGGACCATACCTTGTACATCTATTGGAGGTCATAGGAAAAGTCATTGTGCAAAATTTCAAACTAATTGGTATAAGATTGTGTCCTCTAGGGGTTCAAAAAATATATTCGGGATTTCGGTTTATTTGGGAGCTATTGGGTTGCCCAAAAAGTAATTGCGGATTTTTCATATAGTCGGCGTTGACAAAATTTTTCACAGCTTGTGACTCTGTCATTGCATTCTTTCTTCTGTCAGTTATCAGCTGTTACTTTTAGCTTGCTTTAGAAAAAAAAGTGTAAAAAAGTATATTGGATTAAAGTTCATTCTAAGTTTTATTAAAAATGCATTTACTTTCTTTTAAAAAATCCGCAATTACTTTTTGGGCAACCCAAAATATCATTTTTTGGGCCATTTCGAACGATACCAGGTACATTTATTGGAGGTCATAGGAAAATTCGCCTTTTAGAGACTCGAGATATATATTCAGGAGATCAAACTGACCAGGAATGCATCACTTATTGTGATGCATGATATGAAATCAATTAGTCCTCCACTGCGCGAGGGTGTAAGTCTTCTACGATGACCGCGAGTGTTAGGCATGGGCTGGTGCTGAAGATTGCAGCATGTCAAATGCTTTGTGGCTGAGCATGATTTCTTGACTGATCATGACTGGTTGCATTGCAAAGTCAAGTTGACATTGCGATGGACGCAGAAAGATTCAGATTTCTGCAGTTTGTGAGAGAAGGAAATGAAGTTGGAGACTGTCGAGCACCTTTTGTGTCGCTATCCAATAATTGCAAAGAAAAAACACAGGATAATGGGCGAACACCTCAGGATTCCCTCTAGGTACTGATTCCACTTGTCATTCTGCAAATTTCTGAATTGGCTGTCTGGATCATACTCTCTCCGGCTAGAGCGGTTATGTAAAGACTCTTGATATCTGTTCAGACAATAATCGAACTATATTTGGATATATATAGTCCGAATATTGTCTCAGTTGGAAAATATTTTGGAATATCCCTCATAGAGACCGATCTAACGATTTAAGATCTAAAGCCAATAAGAGCCGCATTTATTACCCAATTTCGCTAAAATTTGTCACTGTAACCTTCATGGCCCGAGTGGATTATGGTCTAGATCGGACCATATTTGGATAACATACCTAGGTGCCAAATATACGATCTTCTGATTTAAGGTCGTTCATCCTTAAATTGCGAATTTATTACATGATTTTGCTGATATTAAGTACTGTGACTTGAATTTCGAAATAGCTGCTGCGGGTTCCTGGAGGGTTCATGGAGCATTTTCCCCGGATTTTCTCGAAATGTGGTTCATATATATATACCTGAGGTGGTGGGTATCCAAAGTTCGTTTCAGCTGAACTT
The DNA here is from genome assembly GCF_963082655.1 of Stomoxys calcitrans. Taxonomy (NCBI): domain Eukaryota; kingdom Metazoa; phylum Arthropoda; class Insecta; order Diptera; family Muscidae; genus Stomoxys; species Stomoxys calcitrans. Next base: position 187,022,390 of record NC_081554.1, on the reverse strand, counting down.
AATGCTCTTTTACTTGTGAAAGCCTAAAAGTAGGCTTCAAATTTTTAAAATTAATTTAATGATGTGGTTTACACCAAAAAAAAAAAACTTATGTTACACACGCAATAGTTTTTTTATTGCAAACTCTTTAAAGGGTTATAAAAATATGGCATAATTAATTATATAATTTTGCCTAAAAACATACTTCAGATACAACAAAGTTAAAATCAGGGTTTATCTGAAATTATTAATATTGTACATACATAATTTTAAAATCGTCGGGACTTTTCAAACCAATCATAGGCAAAATTTCGAAGCATGATATGTGTTTTAATAAGGTCAAAGCCTTAAAGCTTGCTTTAAATAGGGAATAAAGTGAATTACAATCAAGTCTTAACTATAAAAGAAACATTTTTAATAAAAACCTTTTGGTCAGTTTACAGCAAACCTTATCTGAAGTTCCTTAAAGTATGCTTCATTTTTTGTTGATATAAAAGCCAAAATATATACTTATTATTTTGAAAATTATTGCAGATTTGAACAAAAAAGTGTGTTGTATCAAACACCCTATGGTGAATTTGAAAACTAATGAAATTTGACAACAAATTTGTCTATGGTGCATAAAATTCATTTCCTTTGGATATTTTGGCAATTTTTAATTTCTCTAGTAAATTTTGCAAAAATTCTATTTCTTCAGGAGATTTTGTAAAATTTTTATTTTCTAAGGATATTTGTCAATAATTCATTTCTATGGGAAATGTTGTAACATTTTACAAAATATTGTTCAAAATTTAATTTCAATTTCCTTTGGAAATTTTGTCAGAATTTTCTTTATTGTTTTGGGAAACATTGTTAAAATTTCCTTTTGTTTTTCTACTAAATTCACAAAATCTTTTCTTCTTCTTGTAGATTAACCACTTATAAAAGTAGGGCATTTAAACTTTGCTTATTTTCTTTAAACGCTATTTTTTCCCATTTGCCATAAAGGGCTTAGGCTAATTCCTATTTAAGTTATATCGCCCTAAAGACATTTCAGCTTTTAATTTTTTACCTTAACCATCCTCGTCGATTTAGGAGATTTTTCGCAAGTCAAAAACTTTTCTGCTAAAAACATTTTAAACTAGTTTAGTTTTAGTGGGCAGTTATTTTTTTGGTGATATCCTTTACCTATTTTCGGCTTCCTTATTTGCCTTTTGACCTATAATATTTTTGTGGGCAACGAAACCCAAAAAAAAGTTCAATGTTCCAGCCAACCAAGCATTTCAAAAACCACCGACCCACAACTTTTTGGCAAACATTATTCACAGACTATGTGGTTGGAGGTGGGTGATTATAAAAAGTAAAACCTACAAAGATCTACTCTTGTCATCTGAGGACTACGACAATGGCACACAAAAGGATTAAAACGGAAGATTGTCAAAAAATTAAAGACATTTGGAAAAAGGTTAAATTACATGGACAAAAACCATTTAGAAAAATTAAAAAAAAAAACATATATACAAAACGAAAAGGAGCTGAGAGCATGTCCTTGTAAACGTCTACTGTCAAATAATAAGCACATGTGTTAAATTCTTTCCGAAAAAAGGCAAAAAGCCCAAAAAGGTTGTTTAAAATGCCGGTTTTCCCACAAAGCGATTAAAAGCCCATATACAACAATTGAAAGACCTTTGAAATTCTACAACAAACTATCAACAGACACCAAAAGCCGCCCACAACGCAATTTTCTTAGCACTGGGCCAATGAATAAAATCCAAAGCATACTTTAAGGGATAAAAACAACGTGGTTGTATATTGACCTAGTGATACAGTAATGAAGGCTCAACAAAAAGCACAATGTGCTTAAAAGCAAATCATCCACAACAAACACATGGCACAGAATCCACCAAAACAACACAGAGGGCAAGAGAACTTAAAATCTTTTGCAGATTCAGCTGAAGAGAGGATGGAAAACGAGAGAGAGAGAGAGAGAGAGAGAGAGCGATAGAATCCAAAGCCTTTTGCCGGTTTTTATTTTCCTAACCTCCATGTCTTACAATCCAAAATTCATTTGCGGCTTTTTTTTACTTGTTAACTTGGCTATGGTTGTGTCCAAATTTTCTCATACTGCTTCTTCTTCTCTTACTGCTCCAGTTGGTTGGTTGCTCTGTTTCCTTGTGTGGATTTTGTAGATCTCATTGGCCTTAGTCAAGGCATTTCGTTACTCTTGACGTTTGCAATTTGAAAGGATGCTGTTGTGGAATTCAATGTGTGTGAGTATTTTGTTGTGATGCTGTTGTCGTCTTTTGGTTGATGCTATTCATTGTTGGTGATTTTAGTTCTTTCGTGTCTGCGGAAACGTGCGGTTGTTTAACTCGTAACGAAGACACTGTTGTCCGAACGTAAACAGTGAAAATTCAGAATTCAAAGGAATTTCCTTATAGAAAAAAAGGTGTGAGAAATACCGAAAATTAAAATGGTATAATTTAATAAAAAAAAATATTTTTAATAATTTTAAAAAATACGCCTTAAAACAGGCTATGGAATATAAAAGTGATTAAAAAAAATTAAGGAAATAAAAATAAAACAAAAAAAAATTACAGAAACTGGTGTTGCTCATTTAACAAATGCTTGATGTGTAAATGGTAAATAAGAAAAAATAAAAAAAAATATTTTCAAATTTTTTTCTAGTAAAAATTGTTTAATTGTTTGCCAACCTTAAAGTAGGCAGTATTTTTTTTAACTAAAAATGTTGATTTATGAAAAAAATCGATATATGTAAAATAAGATTCAAGCAAGCAATTTAAAAATTATTAATGTGCCGATTTTTTTGGTTTTCTGAAAATTTGAATCAGTGAAGCCTAAAAGCATGCTTCAAAATATGAAAATGTTGACAGTGATTTTTATCAATAAAAAATTCTTATGCTTCATAAAAAATATTGTGTTAAAACCCATACTCTTTTCAAGGCAATAAAAGTAAATCAAAAATATTGATTAAATAAAGAAGCCTGGAAATATACTTCACATTTTAACAACAATGGCAAATAGAGTTTGTGAAACAATAAAAAATATAGTTTAGGTAAATAATAAAAAAATTATATTTTTTTAACATTTTTTTATCTCGTCGTGAGTTTTGAAACTAAACACAATCAAATGTTGCTAAAAGTATGATATATGTTTTAATACGATGAAAGCCTTAGCGCTTGCTACAAATTTTGAATACAGTGAAAGACAGTGTGGCCTAAACTATAAAAAATAAAAAATTCTCCTACCTAACTCTACCTAAATTCCTTTAAGTGTGCTACATATTTTTGTTGATATGGAACCCAAAAAATATGCTTTAAATTTTGAAAATGTTCGAGGGTTGCAACATTAAAAGAATATTTTGTCCATAAACCCCTCTTAGTGTTTTTAAAAACCAAAAATTACATGTAGCCCCCAACTGTATGCTGTATATTTTGCTGATATCTAAGCCAATTGGTATAGGTTACATTTTGAGTATTTTTAAGGTGTATTTTGCCTAAAACTGTTTAGAGACATTTAAACCAGACATTGCTTCAAACCCCAAAGAGTTGCTGCATACTTTGCTGATATAAAGTCTTGTCTGAACTACTACTTATTGAAGTCATCGAGAGACGTTATGGTTTAAACGAAATAAAATTTTTTTCTACATGAAACAAAATTTTCATATCTTTCTGTGCATTTATTGATATTGTGGTAATGTTCTAAATCAAATGATAACTAACGCTACAGACTTTGATGATTTTAAAATATAAAAGTTTACTTCACATTTTAAATCTCGTGAATGTTGGGTATTTAAACGAAAAATTTTTATTTAAATTTTCTACAAAAAATTTAAGTGTTTATTTCCTTTCTACAAGTTTATCGACCTTGTGGTTATTTGCAAAATCAAACGCTACCTGTAGCTTTTAATATTTGTCCGATTTTTTCGACTAAAAGTACTTTTTAAATTTCAATGAGTGAGAGATTTATTGACATTGTGCCAATTTGGAAAGCCAGATGGTACTCAAAATATGTTGGTCAGCCTGAAAGATGTTCTAATATATGAAGAATATTTTTACGATATTAAACACGAAAAGTAAACTTTAAATTTTCATTTAGTGAGAGAGAGGGATTTATTAACATTGTGCAGATTTTTAGACCCAAATTCTATATTGTGTCTCTAAAATTATGCAACATGTTTTGGTGAGCCTAAAAGCATGCCATACAACCCTAAGGGGCACACTTTGTTTCAGATACGGCGAAAGATTATATATTTTCTTTAAAACTGTATTGCTTCTTTGCCGATTTTTTCCATCCAAATACTAATCGATGCTCCTAAAATTATGTTACATATTTTACTGCGCCTGCAGTATGCACTTTATTTGAAATACAGTGAAATACTGTGTATATCAGGCAGTAAAAAGTTATCTCTTAAATTTTTTTTTTAATATCCAATAATGTTTAACGTTGTGATGATGTTAAAACTAATACTACCGAAGTATCCTAGAAGTATGCTGCAAATTTGACTTATTTTAAAGATTATAACCATACTTATCATTTTGAAAAAATTAAGGCAACTGTGGTTAAAACAAGCAAACTAATTATAAATAAACCAAAAATTTGATAGAAATTTTTATATCCTTCTAAAAATTTATTGACCTTGTGATGGTTTTCCCACTTAAAGATAGACAGTTATCATGTTCCAAACTCCACCAATCTCCCCCAAACACACTTTCATACGCCTACATACAACCCAATTAATGTTCTTCCACCTCCATCATCCAGCTGGCTATCAAGAAAATTGCTTTTCCACCCAAAACCCTTAGGGTATACTACCAAATTTCCTATTTAACATTTGCTGTTTAAAATAACTTTACAATGGTCTAGTTTAAAGCATACCATTTGGCTTCATTGGATTTGCGGTTACTAGTGGCATGGATAGTGACACGTGTTGAGTATTATTAAACCCAGATTTCTGCAAACGAAAACAATTTAATGGCCTAAGGCTTAAGATGTGTGGGTGTGTGTATGTGGGTGTGTGTGATATGCAAGTGTTTGTCAAAACTTCTACAAGCTAAATAGTTTATGGTGATTGTCAACAATTTTTCACCTAAAACAAAAAGAAAAATAAATTCTAAGGAGATTTTAATAAAATTAAAGATTCTATTGTGATATATTTAGGAAATATTGTTGGAATCTTTTACTTAGTGATAAGATTAAGAATATAGATCGAAAAGTTTTGATGGCTCATATCTAGCTGTAGTGAATTACCTGCAATAAAGTTACTGAACAATAACATTTTTATACCCACCATCATAGCAGGGTGTATACTAATCTAGTCATTTCGTTTGAAACACCTCGAAATATTGATCTGCCACCAAATTTCTTATTCAAAACAGCAAAAATGTTTGCTAAAACAGCAGTTTTGTCTGCTGAAAATGGCCTAGACTTTTCAGCAGTAAGCCTGCTATTCTGAAATTGCAGTACTACTGCTGTAATGGCAGAACTACTGCTACAATCGACTTCCGCGTTTGACATCTCGAGCGCCTGGAAGCCGCATTTTCTGTCCGATGAGGCGTAGTGTTCTGTTACAACAATTGAGCCAAGTATAGTCCAAATCGGTCTATAACCTGATATAGCGCTCAAATAAACTGATCTCCCGATTAGACATCTTGAAATATTAATGTTTTATAATCTAATATAGCTCCCTTATAAACTGATCTTAAAGTTTCAGGTATGGAGCTCCAGGAAGCAATTTTTGTTTTGTTACGACTAGTAACAATTGTGCTAAGTACGGTCCAAATCGGTCTATAATTTGATCGTATAAACCCGTATAAACCGATCTATCGATTAGCCATGTACAGCTGCAGGAAGCTAAAATTTTTGCCTGATTTGGCAGAAATTCGGTACGCAGATTAAAATTATGCCCTTCAACTTTGTTTTTATACCTTCCACCATAGGATGGGGGTATACTAATTTTGTCATGCTGTTTGTAGCACCTCGAAATATGAAACCTCGATGGGGTCTCACCCCATAAAGTATATATATTCTTGATCGTCATGTAATTTTAAGCCAATCTAGCCAAGTCCGTCCGTCCATCTGTCTGTCAAAAGCACGCTAACATTCGAAGGAGTAAAGCTAGCCGCTTTTTTTTGCACAAATACTTCTTATTAGTGTAGGTCGGTGGGGATTTAAATTAGCCAACCGATCTTGGGTCTTGACTTCTTAAGCCTGTAGAGGGCGCAATTATTGTCCGATTTGACTGAAATTTTGCACCTGGTGTTTTGGTATCACTAGCAACAACTGCCTCATTTAGGGTTCAAATCACTCCATGTTTTGATATAGCTTCCATATAAACCGATCTTGGGTCTTGACTTCTTGAGCCTCTAGAGGGCGCAATTCTTATCCGATTGTAATGAAATTTTGCATTACGCGTTTTGCTGTGACTTCAAACAATTGTGCTAAATTAGGTTCAAATCGGTCAATAACCTGATATGGCTGCCATATAAACCGATCTTGGGTCTTGACTTCTTGAGCCTCTAGGTCGCTATTCTAATCCGATTGAAATGAAATTTTGCACGACGTGTTTTGTTATGATATCCAACAACCGTGCCAAGTATGGTTCAAATATGTTCATAACCTGATATAGCTGCCATACAAACCGATCTTGGGTCTTGACTTCTTGAGCTTCTAGAGGGCGCAATTCTAATCCGATTGGAATGAAATTTGCAGGACGTGCTTTGTTATGATATCCAACAACTATGCCAAGTATGGTTCTAATCGGTTCATAACCCGATATAGCTGCCATATAAACCGATCTGGGATCTTGACTTCTTGAGTCTGTAGAGGGCGCAATTCTCATCCGATTTGAAAGAAATTTTTCACGCGGTGTTTTGGTGTCACTTCCAACAACTGTGAAAAAATGGTTTAAATCGGTTTATAACCTGATATAGCTGCCATATAAACCGATCTTGTATCTTGACTTCTTGAGCCTCTAGAGGGCGCAATTCTTATCCGATTGGAATGAAACGTTATGATATCCACCAACCGTGCCAAGTATGATCCAAATCGGTTCATAACCTGATATAGCTGCCATATAAACCGATCTTGGGTCTTGACTTCTTGAGCCTCTAGAGGGCGCAATTCAAAACCGATTGGAATGAAATTTTGTTCGACGGATCTTCTTATGACCATCAACATATGTGTTTATTATCGGTCTATAGCCTGATACATATAAATCGATTTCTTTATTTTACTTCTTATTTTTCCTAAGAAGAGATGCCGGGAAAAGAACTCGAAAAATGCGATCAATGGTGGAGGGTATATACGATTCGGCCAGGCCGAACTTTGCACGCTTTTACTTGTTTTGTGTAAATTTTTATCAGAATACATGGTAGTGGGTTTCTCGGATGCGGCCTGGCCGAACATAACTCGTTTTTATACCCATCACCGAAGACCCCATCCTTCGCTCTCCGGTGGTGGGTATTCATTTTGTCATTCCGTTTGCAACACATCGAAATATCCCTTTCCGACCATATAAAGTATATATATTCTTGATCAACGTTAAAATCTAAGACGATGTAGCCGTATCCGTCCGTCTGCTCGTCTGTCTGTTAAAATCACGCTCCAGTCTTTAAAATTAGAGATATTGAACTGAAATTTCGCACAGATTCGTTTTTTTTTTGTCTATAAGCAGGTTAATTTCGAAAATGGTCTATAACGGACTATTCCTTGATATAGCCCCCGTATAGACCGATCCGTCGATTTAGGGTCTTAGTCCCATTAAAACCACATTTATTATCCGATTTTGCTGAAATTTGGGACAGTGCGTTATGTTAGGTCAGTCGACATTAATCTTTAATTTGGCTCAGATCGGTTCAGATTTGGATATAGCTGCCATATAGACCGATCTCTCGATTTCAGGTTTTGGGGCTATAAAAAGCGCATTTATTGCCCGATTTTGCTGAAATTTTGGGAGAGTGATTTGTGCAAGGATCTTCGACATCTTTCTGCAACATGGCTCAGATCGGTCCAGATTTAGATATAGCTGTCATATAGATCGTTCCGCCGATTAAGGGTATTAAGCCCATAAAAGCCTCATTTATTATCCAATTTTGCTGAAATTTGAGACAGTGAGTTATGTTAGTCCAGTCGACATCTCTTTATAATTTGGCTCAACTCGGTCGAGATTTGGATATATCTGTCATATAGACCGATTTTTCGATTTAAGGTTTTGGGCCCATAAAAGGCACATTTATTGTCCGATTTTTCCAAAATTTGGGGCAGTGAGTTGTGTTATGCTCTTCGACATTTTTCTGCAACTTGGCCCAAATCGGTTCAGATTTGGATATAGCTGCCATATAGACGGATGTCTCGCCCCATAATAGGCGCATTTAGAATCCGATTTCACTGAAATTTGACCCAGTGTCTTATGTTAGGCTTTTCGACATCCGTGTCGTATCTACTTCAGATCGGTTAATTTTTAGATATAGCTATTAAAAAGACCAATATTTTGTTATATACAATTGAACAATGACTTACACATATTAGTATTTGGTCCAAATAGGAACATTTTTCGATATAGCTGCTATGGGGCATAAGGCATGAATTTTTCACCAGATTTTGACGAAAGGTGGGTTACATATATACCCAAAGTAGTGGATATCCAAAGTTCGGCCCGGCCGAACTTAACGCCTTTTTACTTGTTTTCTTTACCCTAGCCATTACAAAACAAATTAATTTCACCTCTCACAACTTTGAACGGTAGCTGTGTGTGTGTCTTCTATTCAGTTACTTTCAATGTGAGCCCTCGAAAGTACTGCTCTAAATGTAAAATACGCCAAGCAATCATTTTATGCTCATCGGCAAAAAACACTTACTAAAGCTCAACCAATTTAATGGAGTATTTTCTGTTTTGGGCGTTGAGAGTCGTAAATAAGAGCGATTGCTAGTACGAGGAGTGAGCTTGCCCTTCGCTGCATGTCTAAATTGTGCAGTTATTCTTAAAGCGGCTTCATACTGTTCTCTGGGGTGCTGATTTTGATTTACATCGACTCAGATTTAGATATGATTCCCAAAAGTAGTTTTTTCCAATTTTTACTAATACTGCATTAATTTGGTAATTTTTTAATCGATCCTCACGAAATTATGCACAAAAGTTTATCTTATGACTCTTCGAAACTGTGGTGAATTTCACTGAAATCGGTTCAGATTTAGATATATCTCCCATATATAAGCACCTCAGGATTTTCACCTTAAAGGGCTTTTGCAACGCATTCATCATCTAATCTTCTTAAAATTATGCATATCGATACCTTCTTGACTCCTACAATATGTACGGAAATTCGTCGAATTGGTCGAAATTCTACATTTAAAGTTCAAGAAAATTTTAGTTTCCACGACTTAGCCTGCATAACCAATGTAGTGTAGGATATCAAAAGGTTGGCTTTGCCCGACTTAAGCCCTTCCTTATTTGTTAGGCTTTATTGTTGAGAAAATTTGTGCATAAGCCATGGAATTAAGTCATTGAGATTAGTCTATCTTAGTTTCCCATATATATAACAGTAAGAAAACGCTCCCCTATGAGGAGGAGAAAAACATTGGTGGGAAATATCCACAATATCAATATGCAGATATTGAAACCACAAAATTTGGTACCATCCAAGCATGCTTATCTGTTAATATGCCAAAATGAAATACTCTCACCTTTGTTTATCTGGATCTATTCACCAGCTTTTGACCTTGTGCAATGACCGTAACACCAAACAAAGTTTTCAAAAGGCCTTTTTACATTAGACCATTTTCTTTTGTCCATTATTTTGGTATTGTAAAAATATGTTATTTTTGTTTAAAATACTGGACAAATCTCTTGTTTCACGCGCAACCAAAAACCAAAGACATGTAAGTAAATGCTGAACTTTTTACAAAAGCAAAAAAAAAAAAAAAAAACAGCAGCCTACAATAACAAATTTTAATTATAAAAATTGTTTGGACTTTTAACAGCCCCCCAAGGTATACTTTAAAAAATCCCCATTAATACAAACATAAATATTGTGTACATGAGCGTTGGTTTTTTTTCGCTTATTGCTAAAAAAAGAGCAAAAAGAAACAAAAAATGAAAATTTAAGATATTTCAAAATTGCCCAATAAAGTCTGAGCAGCAAACCAAACAAAGTTATGTAATTTCTCTACTGAATTATCAGTCAAAACAAAACCACTAAAAAAGTGAACAGCCAGAAAAAGGCAAGCAACATTGTGTATGAAAGCGAAAGTGAATGGATTATGGAAATAGAATTTGTTGACTGCGTGTGTGTGTGTGTGTTGCAGGAAATTCACAACATTAATCATAGGGGTTTGGTTGGTTGGTTTTCCGTTTTTTGCTTCATATATTTGAAGATATGCTTTGGTTTTTGCCCCCTGGCCCCTAAGTGATATGCAACATTTTTGCTCTCAAGGTTATTTGCAGATGAATAATCTTAACATAAACAAAACGCCCTGAACGCAGATATGTATGTATGTACATTGTTGTAGATTGTTGTTTTTTTTTTCTTCTTTTTGGTATATGTGGTACAAAGACATACGGGGAACAGATGTTGAAAAGTTTTCTGTTTGTGAAGTATTGAGAAATTTTTGAGTTTTTTGGTTGAATTCTTTTTGTGGTTAACACAAAACGAAGGCAATGCTCTTATCAATGATACTGTTACATGTAAAATATTCATATGACTTTATGATGTGATAGCTATTCATGGATAACCTTGAAATTGAGAAATGTAGCCTTATTTTAGGCAATTCTTTTCAATTGACAAAAGGTTATGTGGGACTAAAAATTCTTTTATATTGCTTGCTAATAAAAAAGCTTATATTTTTTGCTAACTAGTCCTTCGCCTATATGATTTTTTTTTAATATGATTATGAAACCTCAAAAAATTTGTATTAAAAATATTTTTGCCTTACTTTGCCAACATTTGTTTGTTAACACCTTGTTCTCGGAGAATTTGTAAAGGCTGACCAAGTAATTTCTATGAAAAACCAATATTTTTTTTATTCATAGCAACAGAATATACAAAGGTATATTTTTTTCAAACAACACACAGCTGCCTTTGTATTGTTTATGTTTGTATTATTTGCGCCTTTGAGGTATGCTTTATTTTTGTCATTATGGTATAAAACCTAAGAAATAATTATGTGGCTTAAGTTTTTTTCGCATTGGATTACATCAGGGTGTAACCCAGAGAAATTTTAATGAAAATTGATTTCAATTTCAATTTGCGCCTTTGGGATATGCTACATTTTTTATGAAATGGCTACATTACAATATTTATACCCTACACCACCACTGCGGTACAGGGTATTAAAACTTTGCTCATTGGTTTGCAACTATAAGATGTAGATGAGAAAGATCTATTGATAAATATATCGATCGGCTTAGAACCACTTCCCGATTCGATTTAGCTTTGTCCGTCTGTTTGTCTATCTGCCTGTCCATGTATTTTTGTTATACAGGTACAGGTCTCATTTTTTATTCTCTCTTTTTACGGTCCAAGGAGGAAAACTATTGATATAAAAAAATCGAATCAGATTTAGATATAGCTCCCGTATATATCTTTTAACCGATATGGTCTTTGAAGGCCGAAGTCGCTAAAATTTTAGTCCGATTTTGACAAAATTTTGCACTATGTGTTTTATTTAACGTCACAATGCTTGTGCAAATTTAATAAAAAACGATTCAGATTTAGATATAGCTCCCATATATATTTAATCCGATATGGCCTTATTAGGCTGTAGTAGCCATAATTTCCGATCCAATCTTTATAAAACTTTCCGTGACATGTTTTATTTAATCTACCAATACGTGTGCAAAATTTCTTCATAATCGGATGAGATTAAGATATAGCTGTCATACAAAGCTTTCAGCCGATTTGGTTTGTGAGGGTGTAGAAGCCACAATTTTGGTCCGATCTTTACAAAATTTTGACATCATAAAATGTGTGAAAAATTGTATACAAATCGGTTCAGATTTAGATATCGCTCTCATATATATCTCATATCTGACATGGCCTTTATGTCGTTGTTTTTGTAGGCACATTTTCATGTGGAGTGGTCAAGCTCCTGAAGGTGGGCAAGCTCGTTCCGGTCCAAAGGAGCGAACGCCGCTGGAACTCCCCTTGTCGTATCCAGGATCACAGGCACTCAGAATTTGTGCAAAAGCCGGTGCTGTCCGACCTCTCACTGAGACTCTCCGCTCGATACCGCTGATTGTCCGGGACTGTAATTGCAGCTACTCCATACGGAGCATTCCACTATCCGTAACCTGCGGACAGGGGTAGAAACAGGTTTCAAGTTTAAGCTCAATGATAAGGGGTCTCCGTTTTACAGCCGAGTCAGAACGATGTGCCGCAGTGCGACGCCTCTTTGGAGAGAAGTTTTACATGGCATAGTACCTCGCAAATGTTGCCAGCATTAGGAGGGGAAAATCACCGCTAACAACTTTTTCTTATGGTCTCGCCAGGATTCGAGCCCAGGCGTTCAGCCCCATAGGCGACATGCAAACCTCTGCGCTACGGTGGCCTCCTGCGGACGCGCCCGGTTTTCTTGCCCCTTTTAGGTAGACTTTATTATTTGAAGCAAAAAGTCTTTGGAAATGCTTCATTTTTCGTCAGACTGTGTTTACATCAAACAAAGAAAGAATAGTTTCCAGTAGAGGTAGCTGATATCCAGGAAGCGTTTAGATAATAAATTCGTAAAATATTTAGTTCGACATTTATATTGCGCCTTTTAGGTAGGCTTTGTATTTGCATTTACTAAATTTCCCATGAAAAATTTCTCAATAAAGAATAGGAACAGCGTCTACTTCTCCCATATCAATGAGTGCACTCCGATTAAAGTTTAAGCTCAATGATAAGTGGTCTTCTTTTTTATGTTGAATTCGAACGGCGTTGCGCATTGCGACACCACTTAGTAGAGATGTTTTAACATGGTAGGATACCTCACGAATGTAGCCAGCATTATTTAAGGGATAACCACCGTTGAAAGTTTTTCGGATATTCACGCCGGAAAAATGAAAAATTGTTTTCTTTTTGTCGCAACAATTTTAGATTAAATAGCAAAAGCTGGAGTTTTGTATACCCTTCTTAATGAATCCCATTTTCAAGTTCATTAGACAATTTCTATAAAAGAGTAAAAATATGAAATCCTAAGCAAATCGTATTGGAATTGGGTCCTTCAGCAGCCTTATCTTTCCAATCAGAGTACGTGTTTATGTGGCCGATATATACACTTTTAAACCAATGTGGATTATGCAGATATTATAACTCACAGGAGAATGTTAGCCGAAACGGATAAAAATTGAGTTCAGTTCAAGATTCAAGAAGTTTTAATATAAGATCAACTTGTAGAGGGAAGCTGTATAAGTTTAGTTTAAGGCATAAGTATGCCTTTGTCGCCATTTATTAACCAAGATAATAACATATTTAAATAAATTACGAAAAAGAAAATTTTTAAGTAAAAAGGCTTTTTTTGGGATTGCGCCTTTGACATATGCTACAATTTTTATAAAACTAACATATTTAGCGATTCATATCATCTCATGTTCTGTAAAAAAATCCTGAAGGCATTGTTTTTCAGTAGTGGAACAAGTGAACGTTTACATCTTCAATTCGATTAGTTTGGTAATTTTTTGCGCCTTTTAGGTATGCTTTAATTTTTGTATACAAAAGATCTATACACATGAATATTTATGGTTTTTTTGCAGAAAGTTATTAGAAAGCAATTAAAAGCGCCTTTAGTTTAGATAAGACAAATTTAATATACCCTTACAATGGATCATCTCAAGATGCAAATTTGGCATTAAACATTCCATTTAGGAACAGAGACAAACTTCTCATATATCAATGATTGCTGTCCGATTCAAATTTAAGCTCAATGATAAGGGTTCTCCTTTTTATAGCCGAGTTCGGTCGGCGTGTCGCAGTGTGACACCTCTTGAGGAGAAGTACCTTAAAAATGTCGCCAGCATTAGGAGGGGATAGCCATCGCTGAAAATTTTGTTTGATGTTCTCGCCAGGATTCGAACCCGGGCATTCAGCATCATAGGTAGACATACTAACCTCTGCGCTATGGTGGCCGCCATAATAGATAATAATTTATTTAAATTAATTATGAAAACAAATAATCATTTAAGAAAAAAATGTTTTTAATAGGGCCTTTGAGATATGCTTCATTGTTATACTGTTTTTTAACACTGTGATAAACTCCTCATAGAATTGATTTTCAGTAGTAGGACAAGCAAACGTCTAAATCTGCAATTCGTATAATATTCAGTTTGAATGTTGTTTGCGCCTTTTAGGTATGCTTTACTTTTTGTATACAGAAAATCTTGGGAAGTGAAAAATTTTTGTTTCTTTTCTCACCGAACGTCCTTAGAAAAACAAATTAAAGTGACTTTATTTTGGTTGGGACTAAATTAATACACCTCCCCATGGACCATGTAAATATTCGAATTCTCTAGTGAATGTTAGAAAAAATGAATATTATTTGGCAAACAAATGTTTGCAACGCCAATAACGAAAAATGCTAAATTCAGTGCTAAGTATACCGATTGGCTTAGAATAACTTCCTGCCTTGCTTTAGCTATGTCGGTATGGCCGCCTGCTATGTGAATTTGTTTGCAACGCGAAAAACGAGGAGAGCTGGACTCATTGATAAGTTTACCGATCGGCTTAGAATCACTTTCTGACTTGCTTTAGCTATGTCGATGTGTAGTAATTTTTTTAAATGTATTGCATACTTTTAGGATTTATTAAGGTCCTTCTATACGATTTTCGTACATTTCATGAAGTTTTATAAGATTAGTTAGACTTAAAATAAAAATATTTTTTCATGGGCAAAAATGCTCGATTTCTTTTTTCAGTTAGAGATTTTGGTATAGCTACTATTTATATTTTCGCTAGATTTTTACTAATATTGCAATAATGTGGTTATTTGTCAACCGATTCTCACGAAATTCAGACTGAAAGTTTCTCGTAGGACTTTTCAGTTTATTGGTAAATTTCATAGAAATTATTTCAGATTTAGGTATATCTCCCGTATATATGTATTCTCCGATTTTCGCTTCTAGGGCTTTTGCAAACGCATTTATCAATCGATCTTCTCAAAACTTTGCACAAATCTTTCTTCCCCGACTACCACATTATGTACGGATTTTTACCGATGTAGGTCATGATTAAGATATAGCTCCCATAGTCCGATTTCGATTAATGTGCATTTATAAACCGAGTTTACGTTTTAAGTCATAATAATTTTGTGTAGCTTTAAGAAATTTACATAATTCACATTGAAAGGCCATTTAAAATCCTAAAAGTATGCAATAATTTTTAAAATTAATTCAATATGTGATACTGAAGGCAAATAATGTAATTAAGCTTATCTCTGTTCTTGTCAAACCATCCACTGACTAGTTTCTATATTTTAATTTGCGGTTTTACAGAGCTGAGAGACAATTTATATCATAGACGCATTGGGCTTTATGCTTCTTGCACTGCTTAAAGTTTTCCATGGTATCAAAAGACATTTAGAAAAGTTTGTATAGCTTAATATCAATTATGGTTATAACCACATTCATAAGATTCATATTTTATGGTGACAAAGCAGGGTTGTTCGTTAGGTACACCAGAGAATATACATAATCGTTTCCATCGGTTATGATATATAAAAAATAGTTTAAAACTTTCATCAGAAAATTCTTCCTCTTAAAAAGTTTTATTGTTTTTTAGCATCTTTAGGTTGGGTTTCATATGCTGCCTGACTGCCTCACATGCTCCCCAAAGTATGCTGCAGCAATAAAACTTTCCACATTAAATATCTATTGCCCCTCCATATTAGGTCATTGTGAATCCATTTAAAACTCGCATACCCCACAATGGTTGTTGGAGTTTAAATTTAAATACATGCCTGGATTGGCGCTATTAAAAAATGGCTTTTTGTTGTAAATCGATGCCATAGATATTATTTAAATTACACTGATAAACAAAGCTTATGTCGGCCAATTTATCACCTTCATTTCATATATATTTTGTTGTTTTTTTTACATTTTTGTTGTTATTTCATACCATGACTGCTTTTGTAAGCTGTGGTCATAAATTATTTGGTTCAGTGGCTTCTGGCTGTATGAGTGTTGCACAGCAAATGGCTATGACCTTTTTGGGGGGATTTTTTTTTTACCAAACAAAATTTAGCCTAAACGTTATGCTTCATTTGTTATCACATCACAAATTTGCGCGACTTGTCTGTGTCGGAGAGTCATATGGTGGATTTTGTTGTCATTTGTTGTTAAATGTGTTTCTCTTAGCAAAAGCCAACAAATGTTACAAAGAGAAAGAGAGTAGAGAAGAAAAAATAACAAATTTTTCTGTTAGACCTAAAGTTTGTTCTTGTTGTTTCTTTTGGTTATTTGATTTTTCTCATTTTTTTTTTTTTTTGATTTTTTGTGTTGCCATTTTTGTTGTGGTGGGAGTATAACACAACATGTTTTGTGGTTATGAAAACACATTACTTGGCAGTGTGGGTGTCTAAAAGTATGCCTCATTTTGTTGGTTTGCGTTCTTTTTGGCCCTCCCCAAAACTTTTGGGCCTTAGCATATTATGTGTTGACTTGTTAAAATGTAGCATCAACAACGTAGAAGGTGTTGACATATTCTCAGTATAAGAGAATGGACTTTTTTTTCGTATAAACATAAGGTTTCAGTTTTTTTTTTTGGAAGCATACTTTGGGGAGATTGTTGATAAAAAAGTGGAATTGTTCATGTATTTCCAGAAATCTTTAAGGGATTATTTTCATTAATTTAAAATTTGTTTAACTTTTCATAATTTTTTCAAGTACAAAAGGCTTTAAGATTTTGCTGTTTTTTTGCAGCATACTTTGAGGAGTCAGTTGGCAAATGTTTTAAATTTCATGGTTTAATGCTAATTTAAAAATTACAATAATTTGTTTATAAATTACAGGCTACATTTGAGCAAAGCCAATCTTTTTATACCCTGCACCAAATTGAGTATGTAGACTTGTTCGTTGAAGTTACCATTGGCTTAAATTTGAAATGTAAATTTCCAAGCATATTCCGCACATATTGTGGGAGTCATTGAGGCAAACGCTGTGCAATATTTAAAGGATTATTTTCATTAATTTAAAAATTAAGTTTACTTTTTTTTACTTTTTTTATGTTTAAAATGTTTTAACCTTTGTGGTTTTTGTAGCATACTTTGAGGAGTCAGTTGCCAATAGTTTGAAATTTCAAGTTTTAATGCTATTTTAAATATCAGAATCATTTTTTTAAAAAATTACGGGTTAAATTTCAGCAAAGCTAATCTTTTCATATATTGCACCACTTTGAGTACGCAGGCTTGTTCGTTGAAATTAAAATTTGGTTACATTTTAAATGTAGAATTTTGAACAAAATCCGCATTATTGTGGGAGTCAAATAGGAAATCGCTGTGCAACATTTGAGGCATTATTTTCATTAATATAAAATTTGGTTTAATTTTTTTTTTTCAAGTACAAAAAGTTTTATCCTTTTTGCGGTTTTTATAGCATACTTTAAGGAGCCAATTGCTAAAAGTTTGCAATTTCAAGTTATAAGCCATTTACTGGCTAAATTTGAGCAAAACCCATATTTTCATACTCTGCACCACATCAGCTATACAGGCTAATTTGTTGAACTTAAAATTAGCTTAAACTTGAAATGTCACAATTTCGAGCAAAATCCCCACATTTTGTGGGAGTCATATAGGAAATCGCTGTGCAAATTTAAGACATTATTTTTAGAAATCTAAAATATTACAAAATTTTTTAAATTGTTTTCAAATACAAAATGTTTAAACCTTTTGCGGTTTTTATAGCATACTTTGAGGAGTAAGCTGCTAAGATTGAAAATTCAAGTTTAAAATTTTAAAAATTGCAATGATTTTCTAAAAAATGACGAGCTACATTTGAGCCAACCTTGTCATGCAATAAAAACTTGTTTAAATTTGAAATCCAGAATTTAGTGCAAAATCCGCACATATTGTGGGAGTCATATAGGACATATTGTCTGAATCATTTAAAAGAATATTTTCATTAATTTAAAATTCGGTTAACTTCTTTATATAAAAGGTTATAACCTCTTGGAATTTTTAAAGCATACTTTGAGGAGTCAGTGCTAAAAGTTTGAAATTTCAAGGTTTAAAGCTAATTTGAAAATCAAGGGCTTAATTTGAACAATGCCAAACTTCTTATCCTCTGTATCACATTGAGTATGCAAGCTAAGTCGATGAAATTAAAATTTGCTTAAATTTTAAAAGTAGAATTTCGAGCCACATCCGCACATATTGTGGAAGTCAAAGGGGAAATCCCTGTGCATTATTTAAATGATTATTTCCATTAATTTTTTTTTTTTAATTTTTGTTCAAGTGCAAAAAGTTGTAACCTTTGTTGTCTTTTGTGGCATACTTTGAGGAGTCAGTTGCTATAAATTCAAATTTCAAGTTTAAAAGGTAATTTGAAGATTAAAATTACCCGCCGACCATTTTTTACTTTACATCACATTGGGTATGCAGGCTAAGTCGTTGAACTTAAATTCGCTTTAGATGAAAATGTAAAATTTCGACCAAAATCTGTACATATTGTAGGAGTCATAAAGGAAATCGCTGTGCAATCTTTTGGGGAGCATCAGATCATAATTGTGTTTGCAATGACTATAATAGTGGAAATTGTGAGTTACATCCAAATCTTAACGGATTTATTAAAAATTCACCAGAGTCAGTAGAGTCATAAGAGAAACCTTGATGTCAAATTTCGAGGTGGGTCGAAAATCATTAGTTAGTTAACATTTATATGGCAGCTATATCTAAATTTGAGCTGTTGGCGGTAAAAGTCAACACATATTGTACAAATGGTGGTGTGAAATAAGGCCCCAAACTTTTTAAATTTTTTTGTTGTATTTGTCTCCTTTTTTTAAATATTAAAGATTTTTTTGCTTACGGCTCTTACACTTTGTCCATTCTTGCCCTTAAACTATGTTGGCCTTTTTATTAATTTATATCTCCCTAAGTTATACTGCATTTTTTGTTTCTATTTTACTTCCTTAAATGTCTTACTTTTAGGAAGTAAAATAGCACAAGGTCTGGACCATTTTTTCTTCATTTTGTTATGACAAAAAAAGTTTCATTTGAAAAATCCATAAGTACCATTATGTCACAAAGTATTATAAAATAAAATTATTATGTTTCTTCTGCTTTTGGGATTCATGAGACATGAAGTATATCAGAATATTTTGTAGTCTTTTAATGTAAATCTGCAAAAATAAAATACAAGTTTTACATGAGTGTAGATTGCTGGAAATGCTACTTTAGTTTGTGTGTAAAGCACAACAATGCAGTTTAGGGATTTAAAAGTAATTTAAATAAATATTTTGTTGTTATTTTTTGTTTCAGTATTTAATCATTTTATGTTAAAAGGATGATAAAATTTAAAGAAAAGTATTGTTGTGAAATATTAAAGGATGTTTTAATCTCAACGTTTAAAATTAAAAGAAAAAATCACAAAATAATAATATTAGCAACAAGTATAAAAAACACCATAAAAAAGCAGAGTGATATAAGAAGCTTAAGGTGTGTAAAACTTAAGCTTTGGAATGCCTTAAGTTTGGAAAATCTAGGGTATAGGAAAACCACCCACCACCACTGCTGGATGGGGGCCATACTTATCTAGTCATTACGTTTGTAGCACCTAGAAACATTAATTCTAGACCCTATAAAGTACATATTTTCTCCGAGTGCCTGGAAAGTGAATATGAACGCTTTCCTGTCCATGATATTAAAATCGTTCTAGGAGATTTTAGTGCAAGATCCCAGATCGTTTTATATGGCAGCTATATCAGGTTATGAACCGATTCAAACCATATTTGACACAGTTGTTGAAAGTAAAAATAAAATACGTCATGCAAAATTTCAGCCAAATCGGCTTGGAATAGCGCCCTCTAGAAGCTCTAGAAGTCAAGTACCCAGATCTGTTTATATGACAGCTATATCAGGTTATGGACCAATTTTAACCATACTTGGTACAGTTGTTGGATATCATAACAAAACACGTCGTGCAAAATTGCATTCCAATCGGATAAGAATTGCGCCCTCTAGAGGCTCAAGAAGTCAAGACCCAAGATCGGTTTATATGGCAGCTATATCAAAACATGGACCGATTTGGCCCATTTACAATACCAATCGACCTACACTAAAAAAAAGTATTTGTGCAAAATTTCAAGCGGCTAGCTTTACTCCTTCGAAAGTTAGAATGTTTTCGACAGACAGACGGGCGGACGGAAGGAAGGACAGACGGACGGACATGGCTAGATCGACATAAATTGTCACGACGATCAAGAATATACATACTATATGGGGTCTCAGACGAATATTTCGAGTAGTTACAAACAGAATGACGAAATTAGTATACCCCCATCCTATGGTCGAGGGTATAAAAATTGAGAACGGAAAGAGATAACTCCTTGAATTTTTAAAATGGTTAGAGCTGAGAGAGATCGTGTGAAGAATTTCAAGAATTCCATTTGGTCCGGGCGCCTCTTGGGTATAGACCCAATAACGGCTGAACCGATTATCTTGAAATTTTCACAGATTGTGTAGGTTGGTCTGGAAGGAAACATAGGCTATATAATTTTTTGATATCGGAAGGGGGCGTACCCTCCCCCTTACCCCAAAAGTACCACCCAAAAATAAAAATATTCCGATCAGGACAATATGGGACTCTAATGAAAGCTTTTCAAGAGTAGAATACGAATTTAATATTAAAAATTGGGTTCAAATACCAAGGGGGCCGCCCCAACCCCAAAACTCCCAAAAATAGGTTTATTGGACGAGCATGACAATATGGGAACCAAATGAAAGGTAATCGGAAGTAGATTACAAATATAGTCGGGAAGAGGAAACATAGGCTATATAATTTTTTGATATCGGAAGGCGGCGGACCCTCCCCGTTACCCCAAAAATTCCACCCAAAAGCACAAGTGGTCCGATGAAGACAATATGGTATTGAAGAGTAGAATAGGAATGTAATATTAACAAGTAAAAGCGTGCTAAGTTCGGCCGGGCCGAAATTTCAGGCAAATCGGATAATAATTGCGATCTCTAGAGCCTCAAGAAGTCAAGATCCCAGATCGGTTTATATGGCAGCTATATCAGGTTATGAACCGATTCAAACCATATTTGACACAGTTGTTGAAAGTAAAAATAAAATATGTCATGGAAAATTTCAGCCAAATCGGCTTGGAATAGCGCCCTCTAGAAGCTCTATAAGTCAAGTCCCCAGATCTGTTTATATGACAGCTATATCAGGTTATGGACCGATTCGAACCATACTTGGTGCAGTTGTTGGATATCATAACAAAACACATCTTGCAAAATTTCATTCCAATCGGATAAGAATTGCGCACTCTAGAGGCTCAATAAGTGCAGACCCAAGATCGGTTTATATGACAGCTATATCAAAACATGGACCGATATGGCCCATTTACAATCCCAACCGACCTACACTAATTAGAAGTATTTGTACAAAATTTCAAGTGGCTAGCTTTACTCCTTCGGAAGTTAGCGTGCTTTCCACAGACAGACGGACGGATAGACGGGCGGACACGGCTAGATCGACATAAAATGTCGCGACGATCAAGAATATATACACTTTATGGGGTCTCAGACGAATATTTCGAGTAGTTACAAACAGAATGACGAAATTAGTATACCCCCCATCCTATGGTGGAGGGTATAAAAATTGGGTCCAATTACCCAGGAAGTCGCCCTAACCCCAAAATATCTAAAAGCGGACAAATTGGTCGTCCATATCAATATGGGGCTTTCCATGTAAGAAATTTAGAAGTAGTTTAAAAATATGATATTAAAATTTGCTTTCAAGTCAAGTGCCGCTTTTCCTCCTAAAAATACGTCAAATAGGTTCATTGACCCACTATGGCAATATAGGATTTAAATGAAAGGTATTTGAGGGTAGAAAACGAATTTGATATCCAATTTTGGCGGTGCACCCTAAATCACCGCTTAAACTGAACTTTATTTCCCACTATAGCAATATGGAGCCCAAATCAACGGTATTTGGGAGTAAAGAACGAATTCGATATCTATTTTCAGGGCAAAGTGCCGGTGTCGGCCAATTAGCCCCAAAACACCCTTCAAACGGTTCATACTTACCGACCATGACAAAATGGGGTTCAAAGTCAAAGGGATTTGGGAGTGGATACGAATTTGATATCCATATATGAGTCGAAATGTCTCTCCCAAAATAGAACTTCTCATTACCCTTATTTCAAAAATACCAGATGTTCGAAATTTTTTGTGCTTTAACAGTCACCAAAAAAACATGGTTCTATTGTTGGGGAGGGGTGCCGCGGGGACCGCCCAAAACCTGCCAAATTGATATATAGACCAATCACGACAATATAGAACCATGTGATTGGGGAGCCGCCCCACCCTAAAATACCTCCCTATTATAAAAAAGCTTATTGGGGTGGAAATTTATATTAATTTTCGGGACAAATACCCTCGCGTCCAACCCACCGTCAAACACAACTTATTTACCGATCATGCCATTAGGGGACTCATATGAAATGTTTCTGAAAGTAGAGCACCAATCTTATATTTACTTAAATGGCCAAGTGACCACCCCCGAAATTCCCTCTAAACCCGAAATATTTGCCAATACGGTAATATGGGACTCAAAAGAAAGTCATTTGGGAGTAGAGTAAAAATTTGCAAAGGAACATATCAGGGGCAAATGAGCGCTTTCCGATTCAAGTTGAGTTTATCAACGATAAGGAGCCTTTTTTATAGCCGAGTCCGAACGACGTGACGCAGTGCGACACCTCTTTGGGGAGAATTTTTTACATGACCATGCATGGTATGGTACCTCGCAAATGTCGCCAGCATAAAGTGGAAATAACCACCGCTTTAAATTTTGTCCGAAGTTCCGCCAGGATTCGAACTCAGGCGTTTAGCGCCGTAGGCGGACATAGGGAACAGTAGCACGATATCCACATTCGGGGTGAAGTGTCCCCACCCTAAAAGGAAATTAGAGAGTTAAAGAAGGCGCAGCGGAGTGGGCCCTGTCCAGCTAGTAGCTGCCATATAAACCGATTTCCCGATTTGACATCTTTCGGCCGTGAAAGCCGCAACTTTTTTGCATATTCGTTCTGTTATGACTTCCAACAATTGTGCCAAGTATAGTCCAAAAACCAAAAAACCCTTCCACTAAACTTGTATATTATATAAAATTTTAGCAGAATCCATGGTGGTAGTTTCCCAAGATTCGTAGGCTTTTTTTTAGTTTTAATATAGAGTCCATTAAATGCAGCAAGACTCTAAAACGAATTCCAGAAATCACACTCCTAAGAATTTCAAGAACATTTTATGTTTGACTTTTCTACCCACCACCATAGGATAGGGGTATACTAATCTAGTCATTCAGTTTGTGAGACCTCGAAATATTGATCTGCGACCATATAAAGTATATATATTCTGGATCCTCTCGACATTCTGATTCGATCCGTCCGATGACCGTCCATCCGTCCGTCTGTCGCAATCACGATAGGGGTCGAACGCGTAAAGCTGGGCGATTGAAATGACGCACAGATACTTAATTTGGGGATTGCAAATGGGCTATATCGGTTCAGATTTGGATATACCGCTCTTATAAACCCATCTTCCGATTTGACTTCTTGAGTCCCTGAAAGCCGCAATTTTCACCCTATTTGGCCCAAGGGCTTGTGTTTGGACTTCCAACATTATTGACAAGTATGATCCAAATTGGTCTATATACTGATATAGCCACCATATAAGGCGATCCCTGGATTTGATCGCCTGGCCAAACTTAGCACTTTTATACTTGTTTTTTATACCCTCCACCATAGGATGGGGGATATACTAATTTCGTCATTCTGATTGTAACTACTCGAAATATTCGTCTGAGACCCCATAAAGTATATATATTCTTGATCGTCGCGAAATTTTATGCCGATCTAGCCATGTCCGTCCGTCCGTCCGAAGGAGTAAAGCTAGCCGCTTGAAATTTTGTACAAATACTTCTTATTAGTGTAGGTCGGTTGGTATTGTAAATGGGCCATATCGGTCCATGTTTTGATATAGCTGCCATATAAACCGATCTTGGGTCTTGACTTCTTGAGCCTCTAGAGGGCGCAATTCTTATTCGATTGGAATGAAATTTTGCACGACGTGTTTTGTTATGATATCCAACAACTGTGCCAAGTATGGTTCAAATCGGTTCATAACCTGATATAGCTGTCATATAAACCGATCTGGGATCTTGACTTCTTGAGCCTCTAGAGGTCGCAATTATTATCCGATTTGCCTGAAATTTTGTACGACGGATTCTCTCATGACCATCAACATACGTGTTTATTATGGTCTGAATCGGTCTATAGCCCGATACAGCTCCCATATAAATCGATCTCTCTATTTTACTTCTTGAGCCCCCAAAGGGCGCAATTCTTATTCGAATTGGCTGACATTTTACACAGGCCTTCAACATATAATTTAATTGTGGTCCAAACCGGACCATATCTTGATATCGCTCTAATAGCAGAGCAAATCTTTTCTTATATCCTTTTTTCCCAAAGAAGAGATGCCCGGAAATGAACTCGACAAATGCGATCCATGGTGGAGGGTATATAAGATTCGGCCCGGCCGAACTTAGCACGCTTTTACTTGTTAAACAGTAATTCTGTCCTTATCAAGGCCATCTATATAACGTGAAAGTCAAGTACTAACCAGGAAATGGTTCAAAGATATAAGCATAGCCTTCGGAGACCAGGCCCCGCGGTTGCAAAACAAAGAGAAATATCAGGCCTCGAAGTTGCCTCCTTTTCCCGCTGGGTATTTCATTATATCTGCCAATATATAATCGTAAGCCCATAAAAGGGGCCTGCTCTTGCTGTCATTTTAAATAGTGAGTTCTTTTAAGATCTCCGTCATCCCACCCGATTATGGTCCAGAATAGGCCATACAGGCCCATCACTGATTTAATGTCTTAAGCTTATGAAAGGCGCATTTACAATCCCACCTCGCTCAAATTTCAAACATCGAGTTGATTGAAATTTTATTGTGGTCCAGATTTTACTAGTTAAAAATATAGCTGCCTTATAGGCCGATAAGAAGTTTCGACTCGCCAGGGCCTGATGATGAATCACCGGTTGAATTACAAGCTATGTCTGATAGACTAGTTCCCTGGCTTAGGGAGATATACTCTGCTTGTATCAGAATGTCATATATACCTGTGAGATGGACGCAGACAAAGGTCATTTTCATTCCGAAAGCAGGAAAACCCTACCACACGAAGGCGAAAGATTTTCACCTGCAAGAGAGCCATTGGCAAAAGTTGGAGATTTAGACCGTGTGTCTGCAGTTGTCAGACCTATAATGCTGTATGGTGTTGCGATCTGGTGGACGGCGCTTCAAAAGTCCACCTACTGCTCAATACTTAACCGAATTCAAAGGATGGCTTGTTTGTACATCACAGCCGCACTGAGGACGACACCATCTGATTCACTGAATTTAATGCTATATCTTATGCCTCCGGACATTGTTGCTAGACAAATTGCAGCGACCACTGCCGTGAGGTTAAGGGAGCTTTCTCACTGGTCATGTGGCGGCCACGGAAACTATATACAATATCCGATTTTGCAGGCAGTGTGGATTACACTCTACCAGAGCCGCTTTTTAATAAAAATTGCTGTACTACTATTCCTGATAGAACCGATTGGAATTACCATATCCATGGTAACAGAAGTTACATAGATTTCTATACGGATGGTTCCGAACTAAACCACCAGGTGGGCTTTGGGGTTTACTCTAAATATCTAGAAGAGGTTACCCGACCACTACAGTTTGTATCAAGCAGAAATCATCTCATTATGACGTTTGGCATAAATATCTTCTCAGACAGCGAGGCAGCCATTAAATCCCTGGAAAACCCATTTCTGAAAACAAAAACCGCCCTCGACTTTCGCAGACCTCTTAACAAGATGGCTGAACAGTTAAAAATTCACCGGTTCTGGTTGCCGGGCCACAGAGATATCCCAGAGAATTCTAAAGCAGACGATCTTTCTAGACTAGGAACTGCCTTACAGACTCCAGGGACACTGGAATCTGTGGGTATGCCTCTAGCGTCATGCAAGCTAAGTTTTCAGGACCAGGCCCGAAGGACAACCAATGATAGATGGTCACATTGGCTAGAACAGACGTCTCAATCATTGTGTCCGTCATGACAGGTCACTGTCTAATCGGAAAACATGCTGACAGACTGAAGGTTGCCAGCAACGACTTTTGCAGAAGCTGTAGGGTCATTGAGGAAGAAGAGATTTATAGAACATTTTCTATGTGTGTCCTGCACTAGCAGTTAGAAGGTTCTTTAGGTTCTCATTTGTTTGAGAACCTCTCTGATTTAGCGTATGTGAACATTGGCAAGTTACCAGGCTTTTTAAAGCGGATGGTTCTGGATGGTTCAACGGTAGGAACTAGAAGGCATCTTCCTTTTTCTGTTCCTGTGGTATCACAATGGACGAAAACGTCTAAGTGAGTCTGATGGCAGACTGCCACTTAAAACTAATCTAACCTAACCCATTGCTTTAGGCTCCTCCACATTCGTACGAAGTACGGTCAAGATCGGATTCTATTTTGATATAGATTTAAGGTCTTGGGCCCATAAAAGGTGCATTTATTACCCGATTTGGTTTAAAGTTGGCACAGTATGATGTGTTAGGCTCTTCAATATCCGTATTTAATGTGCGCCCGATCTTTCTATATTTGGATATAGCTGCCATATAGACCGATCTTCCGATTTAAGGCCTTGAGCCTATAAAAGACCCATTTTCATCCGATTTCGCAGAAATTTGGTATAGTGACGTATGTAGGGCTTTTCGGCATCCGTGTCATATATGGATCAGATCGGTATATGTTGGGATATAGCTGCCATAAGTACCAATTATCTGTGTAACAAACTTGAAAAGAGAATTGTATTGGGTTGCCCAAAAAGTAATTGCGGATTTTTCATATAGTCGGCGTTGACAAATTTTTTCACAGCTTGTGACTCTGTAATTCTTTCTTCTGTCGGTTAACAGCTGTTACTTTTAGCTTGCTTTAGAAAAAAAGTGTAAAAAAGTATATTTGATTAAAGTTCATTGTAAGTTATATTAAAATTAATTTACTTTCTTTTAAAAAATCCGCAATTACTTTTTGGGCAACCCAATATTTATTAGACCACTCGACATCCGTTCCGAATTTGGCCTAAATAGGACCATATGTCGATAGCTGTTATGGCTTTATAAATGATGCATTTTGCACCGGATTATGATGGAAGGCGTTTAACATATATACCCGAGATAGTGGGTATCCAAAGTTCGGCCAGGCCGGACTTAATGCCTTTTTAGTTGTTTTTTGTTTCTGTTTCTTTACCATATTCTAGCGTTAACTTTCAAGGATAATCAGGTATTTACTGATTATAATAAGAATTGTTTTTTCCCTTGGCAGTCTAAGGCTTTGCATGTATAAAAATATCTAGAGGTTTATTTTAATAAGCTGTGGCGTCTTGTTGCTGCCATTATTTTCATATTTTCCATGCAATTTCTTCTTTTTTTATTTGTTGCTTTGCGAATTTATGTGGTAAACATATTTTCTATTCATTCTCCTCTCCAAGGGCCACAATATGCAAATAATGAAGTTTGCGCCTTTAAACAGTTTGCATATCTAAAAATTTATTTATTTTATTAATTTAAAAAAAAAATTTCTCTGCATTCCGTGTGCGTATCTAAGCATTTATTTTATTAATTTAAAAATGTTTTTGTTTTGTGTGTTTTGCTTTACTTTTAGTCGCTGCTGTTTCTTTGTTATCCACAATAATTTTCCATTAATTGTTGTATGCCTATGAGTGGGCACGAACAACAATATTTGTTGCCTACTTTTGGGCTTAACTTATTTACGCTCATTAAAAATTATGTTTATTTTTTCTTCTTCTCTTGAATTTGGAAATCGTTTTATTTTTGCTTGTATGTGTATGAAAAGGTGGATAAAAATCCAAATATTTGCTTTTGAGCAAATAAGGGGAATTTCTTGAAATTTATTTGCTATCAACAAATATATAAAAGCGTAATAAGAAGCCACTAATCTAGATAAGTGTAAGGCAAATTTAGCTTTTCTGAGAACAGAAAGCTGTTGTTTGAAGAAACACAAAGATAAGAGAGTATAATTTGATTTTTGTTAGAAAATTAATTTGCACAAATTAGATGTTGTAGGACACTTGTGTACTAAATGAATTATTCAGGCTGTTTATAACCACCATTTGGGCATGGGGATTGAAAACTTGCATACAAGACCTCTTGAAGTATGTCTAACCTTTATATAATAATCAATAAATATCTAGTTGGTAATAAGCCATCAATAGCTAGTTATGGCAATCACTATTAGACAGTCCTTTAGTAAGTACATTCGCTTGTCCGTCCGTCCTTAAGTCTACCAAGCTGTAGATCAATGAAGACATTGATTTAAGACCACTTGAAGCATATCTGAACTTAATCCGCATGTTGAATCCAGCAAGGTCTGTCCGTCTATCTTTTAGAAAGTTCATTCGCATGTACGTCCGTACTAACGTCTAGGAAGCTGTAGAAAGAGAGTTTTATCAAAAAAAAAAAAAAAAAATCGTTACATTGTTCTTTGATACAAAATTATTTAAATCCAATTTTGTCAAAATTTTACTCTTAAAAAAAATACAGTTACAGTTTATTCTCAACTCGAATTGATAGGTTTTTATTTTATTATTTTTTTTCCTTTTAAAAATGTTTTTCTGAATACATTTCTCTAAAAGCTAGGCTATGTAAATATTTAACCATAACCTCTCAAACTTTCATCCTACATAAATTTTCTTTTCTTTAGTTACAACTTGTTGCTCTATATTCAAGTTTTCATTTTGAACCCTAATCAAATTTTCTTAGAAATGCAAAGCAGCTGGTTAACAAGAATATTTATCTCTGTCTACAAAAACTAGAGCATACTTTCAGGGACATATGAAAGTATAGAAAAATGTAAACAATTGCTCCCACGTTCTTTTGTCAATAGAAATGTTTTCATAATCCACAATTGACCTTGGTGTTTAACTTTTTGATAAGGGTAGTGCCCAAAAAATGGAAAGTCATTACAATATTAAATTTTTTTATAGATGTTTGTTGAAAATGTTGCATATCATTAGGCTTGAAATATATATTTTTAAATTTTTAAATTAATCTGAAAACTTAACTTCGTTGAAATTTTCTCTTGAAGTTGGGTATGCACATCTACCAACATTTTTGTTTGCACCCAGGACATTTTGTCGCCACTGAAAAATAGTTGTGTAGAATTCAAGATGGCGACATGGGCCTATAAAAACATAAATTTTTCGTTCGTAATTGCTAGCAAAAATTCTCCAATGCCTATTATGTCACCTTGTTACGCAAAGAAAATTTCATTTGAGCTACGTACCTGCAAGCGAAATTTTCGTTATCGGTATCGGTAAAGAAAATTTTGGTTAGGATATGTCAATGCATTTCTTAGGGTAACGAATATGTCACCAGAGGTACATAGTGCCCCGTAGCCACAATTTTAGAAAATTCTGTCCAAAGACAAAATTTTAATATATAATTTTTTTCTAAATACATTTATAAGCAATTTCTTTTTTGTTACCAAAAAATCATAAAATTTCTTCTCAAGGCAAAACTACATGTTCTCAAAAAAAAAAGAAAAACTAAGAAATTTATCCTACAGAGGAGAATATTTTCCAAAACAACATTTTATAGACATTAAAAATAAATATTTATGAGATTTTCTCTGGAATCAAAGCTCGACATTTTAATGAAACTCTATATCAAAAAAAAATTTCCAAAAAATTTTTTCTAAAGACAAAATTTTTTAAATTCAATTTTTTTAATAAAATTCTTCATAGAAATATTTTAAAATTTACTTTCCCTACGATTTCTTTCCAGCCACTATTGAAGAAATTCTTTAAAAAAATTCAATTTTTTTATGAACTTCTTTAAAGAAATATTTAAAATTTTTCTTTCCCTAAACTCTAAATCTTGGTGTTAGATTCCTGTCAAGCTTCTTACAAAGGCAAGTCAGCTAGTTAACAAGACGATTTATTTATGTCTTAAAAAACTAGAGCATACTTTCAGGGTCATATGGAATATAAGAGAAACTTAACATTTGCTCCCATGTTGTTTTGTTGATAAAACTGTTATAATAATCCACAATTAACATTGGTGTTTAACTTTTTGATAAGGGTTGTGCAAAAAGGAAAGCATGTAATTTCGTTGGATATGAGATTATAGTTCTTTGTAATAAATGTTGCATATCATAAGGCTGAAATTGTTTAAAGCAATGATCTGTGTGCGACCGGGCCTAATCTTGAGTACCCATCACCAAGTATTGCAGTAACAAGTAAAAGCGGAGCACTATGGATTCTGTTAAAAATGTATGCAAACTAAATTTAGTTGGAGGGCATTATTATATTCTACATACCAAACCTTTGGCAAACCAGCATAAATCAAAGCTTCTAGGAACCGAACAAGGATAATTGGGAGACTGGTTTATATGGAAGCTGTATCGGGTAATAGACTGATTTGGACCGTACTTGGCACAGTTGTTGGAAGTCGTAACAGAACACCACGTGCAAAATTCAGACAAATCGGACAAAAATTGCGGCTTGTAAGACCACAAGAAGTCAAATCCGATGATCGGTTTATATGGGAGCTATATCAGTTTATAGGCCGTTTCGAACCGTACTTGGCACAGTTGTTGGAAGTCGTAACAGAACACCAAATGCAAAATTTGAGCTAAATCGGAAAAAATTGCGGCTTGTAGAGCTCAAGAAGTCAAATCGGGAGACCGGTTTATATGGGAGCTATATCAGGTTATATACCGAATTGGACCGTACTTGACACAATTGTTGAAAATTACAACAGAATATTACATGCAAAATTTGAGCCAAATCGGACAAATATTGCGGCTTGTTGAGCTCAAGAAGTCAAAATCGGGAGATCAGCTTATATGGGAGCTATATCTGGTTATATACCGGTTCAGACCGTATTTGACACAGTTGTTCCAAGTCATTACAGAACTCTGCATGGAAAACTTCAGCCACATCGGACAAAAATTGCGGCTTTTAAGGGTTCAAGAAATCAAATCTGGAGATCGGTTCATATGGGAGCTATATCTAAATATGAACCAATATGTCCCATTTGCAATCTCCAACAACCCACATAAATATCAGTATCTGTTCAAAATTTCAAGCGGTTAGCTTTAGGGGTTCTTGTTTTTTAATGTTTTATTAAGACAAAATTTTAATAAAATTCTCTCTAGAGATAAAATTTTTAAAAATTATTCTTCCTCAAAACTTTTGATAATTTTTTTCATAGACCAAGTTTTTACAAAAGTTGCCCTAAAGTCAAAATTTTAATAAAATTTTCTTAAAAGACAAATATTTTAAATATAATAATAATTATAAATATATATAAATATCCAAATACTCAATGTCGATATATGTAATGCCTTTTTGAGTGGGTTTAACTATCCTAAAAGCTGGGCAACACTTTAAATACCTATCACTTTTGTTAAAATCCTTTTGCCAACAAATACTATGGCATACATTTAGGCTTCTCGAAAGGCCTTATCTTACCTACAGGTTATCAGTAAGACTATACTATTAAAATGTAAAGCTTTTATTCCAGAGATTGGAAAATACCACATTTTAACTCAATATGATGAGCACAAACTGATATTGTTTCCCAACCTAATCGGACTAGATAACAAAGAAACATTTACAAATGTCATGACTTGTTCTTACGGAAATTTGTGTAATGCAATACAGACACAAAAAGAAATCTAAACTAGACCAGCTTAAGCATTTAAAAAAAACCTTTCAAAGTTGAAACTCTATTTTGGTTGGCAGAATGAAGTATAGGTCATTCCATGACAAATTTTCTCTTAAGAATGACAAATTTTCTCATTCGTTGCCGTTGCCGTTGACTCAACTTTCGGAGGGTTAAATATAAAATTTCTAAATTTTTTTTTAAATTTACTTCAGTGACCAATTTCCTTTAAAAGGCAAAGCTTTATTTAAATCTACACTAAAACAAAACGCAGTATCGAAATTTTATGTTGCTTGTTAGTATATAACTATGGGTTATTCGTTGACAGATTTTTTCCAAAGATAAAACTTAAATTAAATATTCTGAAAAAAATGTCTCAATAAATTTATTTTTTTTTTTGGCAATATTGCTTATAACCTTTCCTTGGTAAATATGACAGTTCGACAAAATGTTAAAAGCCACCCTTTATGAGAAGGGTATAACTCTCAAGTGCTCAAAAGACATTTTTTTTGACACTTTCATGTAAGTGTTAGTAAAATGTTGGTATAACTTGTTCAAAACTTAAATGCACACTTGAAAAGGCCACTCATGCTATGAAAGCCTGATTTGTATTGCATATAATGTGGCTCGAAACATTATCTTATCAATTCGTATGTTATAAATAATGAGTATTTAGTCATGTTAGTCAAATAATTAATATTACTTATACGCTCCCACTACCCAAGAATTTAAAATATTATTTTTAGAGACAAACCAATTGATATGAGAAAAATTTCAAAGTTCTTAGCTTAAAAACAAAGTAATCCAATAAATTCTATGTGAGTGTTGTATGTGTGCACAATTGGTGGTCACAAAAATTATTTTCGAAGACAAAATTGTGATCAATTTTCCCTAGAGCCCAATTTTAAATGTTATTTTGTCAAAAAATGAAAATCCTTAAAACTTTAGCCACATTCCTTAAAAAACGACATATCCTGCAATAGAATCTAAATAAAGACAAAATTTAAATAAATTTTTTTTTTAAACTAAAAAAATTTTTCCAAAGACAAAATTGTGATAAAAATTTTTCGGATGAAGAAAAACAAAAATTTTGAAAAACAAATAAAAGCGTGCTAAGTTCGAGTCTTTTATACCCTACACCATGGATCGCATTTGTCGAGTTCTTTTCCGGTATCTTTTTTAGACGAACAAAGGAAAGGATAAAAGAAAAGAATTGCTTGCTATTAGAGCTATACTAAGTTATGGTCCGCTTCGGCGCATAATTGATTTGAGAGATGGAGATGTAGAAGTCATTGTGTCAAATTTCAGCCAAATCGAATGAGAATTGCGCACTTAAGGGGCTAAATAAGCAAAATGGGGAAATCGGTTTATAGAGAAGCTGTATCAGATTATAAACCGATTCAGACCATATTTGATACGTATGTTGAAAGTCATGGGATAAGCCATTGAACATAATTTCATACACATCGGATGATAATTGCGCCCTCTAGAGGCTCAAAAAGTCAAGATCCTAGATCGGTTTATGTGGCTGCTATATCAGGTCATGGACCGATTTGAACAATATTTGGCACAGTCGTTGAAAGTCATAACAAAACACGTTCAGCCAAATCGGATAAGAACTGCGCCCTCTAGAGGCTCAAGAAGTCAAGATCCCAGATCGGTTTATATGACAGCTATTTCAAAACATGGACCGATATGACTCATTTACAAATTTAACTGACCTACACTAATATGAAGTATTTGTGCAAAATGTAAAGCGGCTAGCTTTACTCCTTCGAAAGATAGCGTGCTTTCGACAGATAGGCGGACTAACTAATGGCAAGCTTTTAATAAAGTTTTCTAAAGGCAAAGTTTCGATGTATGCAATGAATTTTTGAACGAGTTCAACAATTCTAAACGTTATACAACGCATAACCTTACACTTTTGTACAAATATTTTCACCTACAAAAATCATAGCATACATTTAGGCTACTTGAATTACCTTATCTTACACACAACTCATTTCAAAGGCACACTTGTAAGCAGAAAAAAATTTATTTCAGAAATTGAAAAATACCACCTTTAAACTCAATATGATGAGCACAAACTGATATTGTTTTCCAAACTAATAGTGCTAGATATGACTGAAATATTTACAACTTTAATGTCTTGCTCTGAAATTTGTGCAATGCAATACAGCAAAGAGAAAAAAAAAGAAAACTAAGCTAAATCAGGTTAATTATTTAAATAAATAAATCAGGTTAATTATTTAAAAAAAAACCTTCCCAAGTTAAAACTTTGGAAGGGAATGGCAGAATAAGGAATGGTGGTTTCCATGAAAAGTTTTCTCTTAGGACAAAATTTTCTCTAGATACAAAGTTTTCGGAAAAGCAATGCTTTCATCAAATTTTCCTTAAGCAAAAATTTGAAATATTGTTGTAGTTTTTTTTCCTCAAGCGGCCAAGTATCTCCTTAGAGGCTGAATTCAAAAAAAAAACTTTGCTAAAATAAAACGCAGTGTCGTAACTCTAACTTCCATGGCAACATTCCATTCCATTTATTCTTTGGTAAATTTTTTCGAGACAAAAAGCATCAATTAAATTTTCTCTAAAGACTACATTTCTGCCTTAACTCTGCCTTGATTGGCAATATTGATTTTTCTACTAAGTTCTACAACTTTCTTATAAGCAATTCTTCATATAAAATGTTACTCTTAAGTGCCTAAAATACAACATTTGGTTCAAATGTTCATACAAGTAGGTAGCACAACGTTCGTAGAATATGTCTTTTTTCTATCAAAACTAAAACGCACACATGACTTTGCCATGACCATGTGAAAGCCTGATTTGTATTATATCTAAAATAGTTAGAAACTTTAAGATATCAATTCGATTGCCATAAATAATGAATATTTTGTGATTTTTGCCAAATAATCATTATTACTTATACGCTCCCATTACCCAATAAATTTGAAACATTATTTTTTAAGGAAAACGAATTGATTTGGTGAAAATGCAAAATACCAAAGATTGATAATAACCCAATCCATCAAATAAAAATTGATTTTTGTATGTGTGCAAAATAAAAAAAGGAAAATCATCAACATTTTCTTTAAAGTTCCAGATTTGTCCAATGACAAAATTTCAAAAAAAAAAATTCTTAAAAATTAGAATTTTATTGATATATTTTCTATAGAAAAAATTAAATTAAATTCTTCATAGAGACAACATTTTAGTAAATTTTTCAACAACAATTTTTTATAGACGAAATTGTTAGAAGATGTTTTCTAAAGTCAAAATTGTGCTCAAAATGTCTCTAGTGACGAAATTTTGAAAAAATAAAGAATTTTGTATGTGTACAGAAAAACACCCAAATCTGTCCAAAGACAAAACTTTAATAAAAAATTCTTCAAAATAAATTTTTATTGATATCTTTTCCTAAAAAATATATGAAAGATTTTACAGAGACAAAATATTTTGTGAAGGACAACATTTTTAGAATTTTTTTCTTATGACGAATTTCTGTTTAAATTTTCCTTTGCGAAGAAATTTGGATAAATAATTCTCCTCCCAATATTTGATACATTTTCAAAAAACAAATTTTAATAAAAGTTGCCTTAATGTCCAAATTTTAATTTTGCTGTAGACAAAACTTTGGGCAAGTTTTAAATGAAATTTTCTCTTAAGTCAAAATAACCATATATGCAATACTTTTTGAGTAAGTTGAACCATCCTTAAAACTAGACTATGCATTTTTTACATATCAGTATGATAAATTTTCTTTTTTAGCCAAAAAATATGGCATACATTTAGGCTTCTCAAAGCTTTATCTTACTTACAGCTCATTAGTAAGTCTACACTAGTAGTAAATAGGAAAGCATTTATACCAGAAATTGGAAAATACCACACTTAAACCAATATTATGAGCATCAACTGATATTGTTTCCCAAACTAATAGGACTAGATATGACAGAAACATTTACAACTTTAATGATTTGCTTTTACAGAAAATTTTGTAATGCAATACAGCAACGAAAATGAAAAGAAACCTGAACTAAACTAGGTTAAGCATTTTAAAAACCTTTTAAAATTGAAACTCTGTCTTACTTGGCAATGTTGAGTATGGGTCATTCCAAAAAAAAAAAAAATCGTGAAGCAAAAGTTTTCTTGAAATTTTTTTAAAATAAAATTTAAAAAAAAAAAATTTCGTTAAAGAAAATATTTAATGAAAATTCTTTTTAGACAACATAAAAAAAAACTTGTAAAAGCGTAAAAGTTCGGCCAGGCCTAATCTTATATACCCTCCACTGTGGTTCGCATTTGTCGAGTTGTTTTCCCGGTATCTCTTTTTAGTCAAATAATGGATAAAAGAAAAAAATGCTATGCCACTTTAGATATATCACGATATGGTCCGATTCGGATCATGGTTAAGTGGAATGTTGGAGACCATAGTAGAAGCCATTGTGTAAAATTTCAGCCGATTTGAATAAGAATTACGCCCCTTTGGGGGTTCAAGAAGTAAAATAAATCGGGAGATATAGAGGAGCTCTATCAGGCTATAGACCGCTTCAGTCTATATATGACTCGTATGTTGAAGGTCATGGGAGAAGCCGTTGTACAAAATTTCAGCCAAATTGGATAATAATTGCGCCCTCTTGAGGCTCAAGAAGTCAAGATCCCACATCGGCTTATATGGCAGCTATATCAGGTTATAAACCCATTTGAACCATATTTGGCAGAGTTGTTGAAAGTCATAAAAAACACATCATGCTAAATTTTAGCCAAATCGGATAGAAATTGAGCTCTGTAGTTGCCCAAGATGTCAAGATCCGATATCGGTTTATATGGCAGCTACATCGAAACATGGACCGATTTAAACCATACCTAACACAGTTGTTGGAAGTCATAACGAAAAACGTCGTGCAAAATTTCAGCCAAATGGGATAGGAATTGCGCCTTTTAGAGGCTCAAGATGTCAAAACCCTAGATCGGGTTATATACCAGCTGTATCAGGTTATGAACCGATTTCAACCATACTGAGTACAGTTGTTGGAAATCATAACAAAACACCCTATATAAAATTTTAGCCAAATCCAATAAGAATTGTACCATACCATAAATCGGCTTTTATGGTACTTGTATCAAAACATGAACCGATATGACCCATTTATAATCCCAACCGACCTACACTAATAATATCAATAATTTTTCATAACCATTATTTACTTAGTAGGGATTTTGAAAGTAGCACGGAATTTCTGACTAAGATTTTCTTTTTCGAGGTAACTTTTTGGTATTTAGAACGCACAATAAACCGATTACTGGATTAGGTGTATGCCCATAGTGGCGGGGCGGATTAATGTCCGTCTCCTCTTTTGAATCTAACCTAACCTAACCTACTAAGTAGGTAAAATTTGTTTTCTCTGTCCTTCCGTTGTTTTTTGTTATATCTCTTAAAAACCCAAAATGGTAAAATTTTAATGACAATTTCATATTTTTATAAGAACAATGTTTCTAGAATTTATTTGCTTTTAACCAAACTGATCCGCACACATAAATATGCCACTTAACTTGTGAAAGCCTGTTTTGTACTCTATGCCAAATCGTTTGAAACTTTGTCATATCAATTCGTTTCCAAGAAATAATATAGGTTTAGTGGAGTCTATCATATAAATATTATTACTTATACGCTCCCTCTACCCACAGCATTTAAAACATTATTTTTTAAGGCAAACGAATTGATTTAGTGAAAATTCAAAAAACTAGGTTTAATAAAAAGCCTATCCAACATACTGTAAAAGAATTTCGTATGTGTGCAAAAGAAAAGTAGTTGGTCTAAGGGTTGTCCCGTCTATCGCATTTAAACTGCAACTGTTGCAGTAACTGAATGAATGCGATTTTCTTTCAAGACAAAAAAATATTATTTTCTCTTCAGTCTAAATGCAAGGGATTGATTTGCCAAAAGAAATTTCCAATGACTTAATTGATTTGGTTACTAAATTCCCCATGAACATTCCACTAAGGAACA
This sequence comes from Stomoxys calcitrans, assembly GCF_963082655.1. NCBI lineage: Eukaryota > Metazoa > Arthropoda > Insecta > Diptera > Muscidae > Stomoxys > Stomoxys calcitrans. Next base: position 186,984,476 of record NC_081554.1, on the reverse strand, counting down.
GGGAATACTTCTCTCATATCAATGTGTGCAGTTCGATAAAGGTTTAAGTTCAATGAAAAGGAGACTCCTTTTTTATTGCGAGTCTGCGACACAACTTGGTAGAGAAATTTTAACTTAGCACCTCACAAATGTAAGCAGCATAAGTAAGGGGATAACCCTTACAAATGTTTACGCCTTGATTTGAACCCAGGCGTTTGGCATCATAGGCGGACAAGCAAACCTTTGCATGTAGCGTAAAGTTCCTTCTTGCTTGGCTATTTAGTTATGGGTCATTTTACGGTATAGATGGATAACATACACATCTGCACATAAATGCCTATAATTGATGATGCTCACACAAACACAGTTTATTTTTTCAACAGTATTAGTGTGTCCATCACCGTTCTAATGCAAATGTTTAATTTCATAAAGTTTGTATAAGCACAAAATAAGGGTAGCCTAGATTAATTTTGTTTATCCACTTGAAACTTTGAGTAAATACTTATTAACCGTATGTCTTCAGAAAAATTTTGTTGAAATTTAAGACGCTCGGAAGGCCGGAGAAATTTTAAGACAACCTTAACACAATTTTTTCTGCACACACACAAAACTTTCCTACAAAACATTTGCTTAAATCACTATCAACCAAAGGCGTGCTTAATTTTGATCCTATCAATTCGTTTGCCTTTAATAATAGCGTTTTAAATTTCTAAGGCAATGGGAGCGTATAAGTAATAATAATTATTTGCCTCATACAAATAAATACTCATTATTTCTTGCAAACGAATTGATGTGACAAAATTTCAAATCATTTTTTATTGAATACAAATCAAGCTTTGATTATATAAGAGACATACTCATGTGTGCAAAAGTTTGGATAAAAAAAGAATAAGTTCTTTCATTAAAATGTAGTTAAATATTTGTATTTATAGATAATTTTATTGAAATTTTGATTTTAGAGAAAATTCTTTTGAAACGTTGGTTTTAGAGATTATTTTACTGCAATTTTAATTCTAGAGAAAATTTCATTTCAATAATTATTTTGTTTTTGCTGCCAGTTTTTAAAGTTTTAAACCCTTTTTTAGCGTTAGATTTTAGCTTTTTTAGCGGTATCCATTGGGAATCTAGACCAAAATACCCATAGGTCTATAGCTGACCGTGTCTTTAGGATTTTTGTTTTGTGAGATATGTGTTTGTTAGCTTTTTGAAGGTTTTCAGTTTAAAATAACATTTTTTGTTTTGAAATTTATGATATTTATGTTATGATGTTGATTGCAGTTTCGGAATATCCCATATATTAATATATATATATATATGAATATACACCTACATTTTTCACATTACTGTTCGTTATTACTTGGGCCAAACAATTGTAAAAAGTAAGCGAAGTGAAAAAAAGATTCAGTTTTTTTTTTGTCAGCAACTCTTCCCTCAACTACCTTCAATGCAAGTGGAGAGGAGGTAAAGTTAAACGAAGAGAGAAGTAAAACTCAACAAAGAAAGAAAGAAAACTGTGAAAAAAGAATATGAAATATACAAACATTTTTGTAGTGAAGCAAAAGTCGGTCAGTATAATTTACAATATTGAAGGTGGCAGTGGAAGTAAGGATAGTGCAGTGCCATCATGCCATAACTACTCACACACCGTTAAAATACCTATTGCAGTGCATTTTCATCACGTCTCCTGCCGACACAAAGATGTACAGGGAAATGCTTTTAAAATGCAACTCAATGTATATGGAACATGCTTTCCATTGCCCCGCGAAAGATGAAGTTATTTATTTTTGTATTTACTACTACTGCTGGAAATCGGGAAGGAGGAAAGTAAACAATTTTTCATATTTTTTTTTTTCGCTGGAGAAGTATAAGTAAGGCGCGAGAGAAGGTTATGCATACATAGAGTTCATATGTCATTTTATTTTCATTTGTCAGTGGTGCTAGGTAGTATGCTTCTACATAGGTTTAAGGTAAACCCCATAAAGTATGCAGTAATGCAACAATGTGGTTAAAATTCCAGTTAGCTAAGTATAAGCAAAGGTCAAGGTAATGCGTGGATGCATGGTAATGCTATTGATGTTTGTAATCATTTAGCTAGCGGGAAAGTAAACATTTGTGTTAGAAAATGATGCATGCAATTTGGAATATACGCCCAAGGTTATGCTGTACTTTCTTAAAGAAAAATGTATAAAAAGATTAAAAAATTTAGAGATCAACAAGTAAGCCCACACTGATTGAAGCTTGTTTTGAATTTTGTTTTTAGAGAAAATATCATTGACATTTTGTCTTTAAAACAAACCTGCCAACAGAATTTCATTGGAATTCGAATACCCCTACATTTCCATTGTGTATGTGAAAGACGCTTAGGGAAAACTGGAGAACATCGTAGACTTTTTGAAAAGCTTTTAAAATTTAAATGGGATTCTACTGCACACATACAAAACTCGATAGCCATATTTAATATTGGCTTATAATGAACATAAGGCTCCATTCATTTTCGTTATATCAATTCGCCTAACCCTGAAATTAATGTTTTAATAATTGGGTTAGGGGAGCGGATAAGTAATAATAATTATTTTACTTTTACAACTAAATATCTATTATTTGTGTCAAACGAATTGGTGTGGAAAAGTTTCAAATCGCTTTGTATAGAAGAACAATCAAGTTTTCATAACTATAGAGACAGGTTCATGTGTGCATTAAATAGAGCTTGGATTCTTATACCACTAACTTAAAGATTTGATTAAAAAGGGAAGGAAACTTAATTTAATTTTAGGCCAAGGTTAAATATTGTTAACGAATATTGCCGGTATTCAAAGGACAATCATTTAAGTTGTCTCAGACGCCTTTCAATATGTCTAAGACTTTATCCAGTTTTTCCTAAGTGTTTCACGCCGAAATTAATGCTTAATTGTTGGGTCAAGGTGAATAAGCCCCAGCAAAGAAGTCTTTTGAAGGCAAATACGGTGGTACACGCAAACCAGGAAGACCAAAAGCTCGATGGAAAGATCAAGTGGTGGGAGACACCTCGAAGCTTGGTGTCAGAGATTTTAGAATGAGAGCAGAAAGTTGAGATGCTTGGAAAGCTATTCTACGTTCGGCTAGTGGAACAAATATTCTGTCATAGCCAATTAAGGTAAAGTTAGTGTTGGATCAAGGGAGCGTATAAGTAATTATAATAATTTGACCTTTAGAAATATATATTCATTATTTTTTGCAAACGAATTGATATGACAAAGATTCAAATCATTTTGTGTCAAAGAGAAATCAAGCTTTCATAGTTGATGTGACAGCTTCTTGTGTGCGTTAATTTGTGATTGGCTTATTGATTGGAGTTTTGTTTTTAGACAGGAAAATATCATAAAGGAACTGTTATTGATTTTTTTACAGAAATAAAAAAGTTTTTTTTTTTTTACCAAAAAATTTGGTTTTAAAACGCTTTTTTTGGGAAAAATATATTGAAAATTAGCATTAAAAATTAAGCTTACAATAAAGATTAATTGAAAATTTATTGGATTGAACTTTCTTCTTTAGATAAAATTTAATTGACATTTTGTCTTTGACAGAAATTGCTTAAAAATTTTGAAAAAATTTCCTTAAAAATCCTTTGATTCTTCTTGAATGCCTATGAAGTCTGGAGAAAATCTAAGACTACGAGCAAGGTTTTTTATACCCTCCACCATAAAATGGGGGGTATACTAATTTCGTCATTCTGTTTGTAACTACTCCAAATATTCGTCTGAGGCCCCATAAAGTAGATATATTCTTGATCGTCGTGAAATTTTGTGTCGATCTAGCCATGTCCGTCCGTCTGTCCGTCCGTCCGTCCGTCCGTCCGTCCGTCTGTCTGTCGAAAGCACGCTAACTTCCGAAGGAGTAAAGCTAGCCGCTTGAAATTTTGCACAAATACTTCATATTAGTGTAGGTCGGTTGGTATTGTAAATGGGCCATATCGGTCCATGTTTTGATATAGCTGCCATATAAACCGATCTTGGGTCTTGACTTCTTGAGCCTCTAGAGTGCGCATTTCTTATCCGATTGGAATGAAATTTTGCACGACGTGTTTCGTTATGATATCCAACAACTGTGCCAAGTATGGTTCAAATCGGTCCATAACCTGATATAGCTGCCATATAAACCGATCTTGGGTCTTGACTTCTTGAGCCTCTAGAGGGCGCAATTCTTATCCGAATGGAATGGAATTTCGCACGACGTGTTTTGTTATGATACCCAACAACTGTGCCAAGTATGGTTTTAATCGGTCCATAACTTGACATAGCTGCCATATAAACCGATCTTGGGTCTTGACTTCTTGAGCCTCTAGAGGGCACAATTCTTATCCGATCTGAATGAATTTTTGCACCAAGTATTTCGTTATGATATCCAACAACTGTGCCAAGTACAGTTGAAATCGGTTTATAACTTGATATAGCTGTCATATAAACAGATCTGGGGATTTGATTTCTTGAGCTTCTAGAGGGTGCAATTCCTATCCGATTTGGCTGAAATTTTGCATGACGTATTTTATTTTTACTTTCAACAACTGTGTCAAATAAGGTTCAAATCGGTTTATAACCTGATATAGCTGCCATATAAACCGATCTGGGATCTTGACTTCTTGACCCCTAGAAGTCGCAATTATTATCCGATATGCCTGAAATTTTGTACGACGGATCCTCTCATGACCATCAACAAACGTGTTTATTATGGTCTGAATCGGTCTATAGCCCGATACAGATCCCATATAAATCGTTCTCTCTATTTTATTTCGTGAGCTCCAATGGGCGCAATTCTTATACGAATTGGCTAAAATTTTACACAGGTCTCCAACATATAATTTATTTGTGGTCCGAACCGGACCATATCATGATATCGTTTTAATAGCAGGGCAACTCTTTTCTTATATCCTTTTTTGCCTAAGAAGAGATGCTGGGAAAAGAACTCGACAAATGCGATCCATGGTGGAGGGTATATAAGATTCGGCCCGGCCGAACTTAGCACGCTTTTACTTGTTTTTACTACAGACATACAAAATTGTTTACAAGTGAGTTTTTTTAACTAAGGTATATATTTTATAGTCACCGTATCAATTCGTTTTCTTTAAAATGGTATGGTTTTAGTTTCTTGGGTATTGGGAGCGCATAAGTATGCGGTTCGTACAACTAAATAGCCTTTATTTATAACAAAAGAATTGATATGACAAGGTTTCGAATACCTTTACATAAACGACGGATCAAGCTTTTCGAAAATAAACCAAAGGTTTAAGTGTGCGTTTGTTTGGTATTGTGTCGTACTAAATTTCATTGAAAATTTGATTTAAGAAATTATATATAAAAATTTGTTTAAGAGAAAAAAAGTTCTGTTTTGAAATTTGTTTCTTTCGCTGAAAACTTGTCTTTAGAAAATATATGACTTTTAAAGAAAATTTCATAGATATCATGGAACTAAAGCACATTTGAACAAAATCTTCATATTACTGGAAAATGTTTTTTTTTTTTTCTTTTTTTTTTAATAAATTTCATTGATATTTTGCTTTAGAAAAAATTTCGTTTTATGCCAGGGCATGCTCCTAAAAGTTTTTTGTTTCTGCACACATAAAAAATTCGTTTACGATGTTTGAGCTTAGATTAATCTTAATGTGTGATATAATTTATTTTTACTGTATCAATTCGTTTGGCTTGGAAATAGGGCTTTTAGTTTCTTAGGTATTGGGAGCGTATAAGTAATAATAATAATTTGACACACACAAGTATTTATATATTTTTTATTGCAAATGAATTGATATGACAAAGTTTCGACTTAGCCAACATAGGGGAGAACTTCAGCTGTTAGCAACTAGGCGACAAGTTCATGTGTGCATAAAATTTGGTTGATTTCATACCAATTTGAAATCTGATCAGAAAAGTTGTCCTTAAAATGTTGTCACGGTAAAAAATTTTCAAAGATTTTCTAAAAAAATATTGAAATTGTGTCTTAAGAAAAAATTTTATTAAAATAATGTCAAAGCATTTATGTATTTATTTTTTTTCGGAAAAAATTTGCAAAAGATTTTTTTGGAGAAAATTTCATTGCAGATATGTTTGTAGAAAACAAATTTTCAATCAAAGACATTTTTATTAACATATTGTCTTTGGGGAAAGTTGCATAAAATATCGAAAATTTAATCAATGTTATGCTTTTGAGGAAAAATTTAATTTAAATTTTGACTTAAAAACAAATTTAATTTAAATTTTGACATAAGAACCAATTTAATTAAAATTTTATCCGTTAAGAATATTTCATCCGAAGAGATTAACTTCAAAGAATAGTTTATTCAAACTTTGATTTAACAAAATCTTTATTAAATATTAGTATTCAGAGATAATTTTGTTGAGTATTTGGTTTTAGTAGACTCTTATTGAATTTGTCTATGGATAACATTTTATTGAAATTTTGTGATCAGAGAAATTTTTTTGATATTTTGTCTTCAGAAAAAAATTTTTTTTTTTGAAGTATTGTGTTTAGCAGAAATTTTACTAAAATGTAGGATTTCACAAAACTATATAAAATTTTTTGAATTTTTTTTTTAATTGACCTTTTAAGAAAATTTTCGAAGGGAATTTTTAACTTAAATTTAGTTTTTAGAGAAATATCCATTGATATTTTGTCTTAAGAGAAAATTTAATTGGAATTTTGTTTTTAAAGCAAATTTTATTGAAATTTTTTATATGTGATGGGGAAAGCTGAGAAAAGCCTAAGACTATGCACACATACAAAATTCATTTACAGTATATTTACTTAGATTTGTCATAACCTTATGCATATTTTATTTCCGCCATGTCAATTCGTGTGTCATTAAAAATTTAATTTAAAATTTCTTAGGTTATGGGAACGTATAAGTAATAATGATTATTTGACTCCTAGAACTAAATATCCAATATTTATTGCAAACGAATTGATATGACAAGGTTTCAATCAGTTTTGTATAGGAGGTTAATCAAGCTTTTGGAATATACGCGACATATTCGTGTGTGCTGTCATTGTACTCACATCCATAAAAAAATTTCATTGAATTTTTGTGTATATAGCAAATTTCATTGAATTTTTGACTTTGGAAAAATATTAACTTAGTTTTGACTCTTGGAATTTTGTTTTGAAAAAGCAATTTAATTTGTTAAAATTATGTTAAGGCTCAAAAATTTTATTATTATTTTTGTTTTTAAAAATATTTGTTTTTTTTTTTTGTAAAATTTGTGTTAAGAGAAAATTTCTTTGAAACTTTGTATTTAAGCTGTGTATTTGTAGAAAGATTCTTAAAATGTTGCTTTATAAAACAATTCTAAACATGCTTTTTTTTCTTGTTATTGAACTAAAATTTGCTTGTTTTTATTCAATTAAGAACATTTTGTATGGTAGATTCCTTCTAATTTCGTTTTTGTTGCCATTTTGTTTTGATAAATGAATGTTTAATAGTTGGCCTTCTAAATTGCAAAACCTTAACCACACACGCATACACCTAAAAGTATGCTTCATCAAATTTCATCAAAGGCTATTAAAATCAAGGTAATAAATGATTTTATTTTATTAGCATAAATATTGACTTTTCTATGAAAATTCGATAGTCTGCAAAACAAACACACACATGCAGCTACTCAATGTATGCTTTGCAATGATATAAATAAATATTTCTAATAAGCCTTTTAGCTACACACTTTATTTATATAGAAAATATTTACCTTGACAAGTTTTCATATGTGCTTAGTACTGGGAATACTTCTTGGCTATTTATATACAAATTTGAAATTTAATTGTGAAAAGCTTTTCTTTCAATTAGTTGACTTTGTTACATAATATTCAATAATGGCTTCAAATTTCCACATGAATTCATATCTCTAAAACAATGCCATTAAACATGATAAGCCTTTGGATAGGCTTTTTCAACTATTGGAAATTGTCTGCAAAGCAATTAGGAAAAATAGTTTCTTCGTTTTTTTTTTTTTTTTTTTGTTGGGCTTTAATTACTCTCAAAAGTCATGATTATTTAATTAAAAATCTTTTTCAATTGCTGCCTAGGCCTATGGCTGCAAAGACTTGCTTCTTGGCTTTGTGAAGCTATCTTTGTGTGCAATCAACCTCAAAGGTAGGCTACAGATAATTGTGGTTTTAATCATTAGGGATTTTTGTCTTTAGGGCAAGAGCCTTTATTATAACAATCGCTAGAAAATAATCAAAAATCAAGGTCATAAACTAAACAGGATTTCAAGCTAAGGCAAGGCAATTTTATGTATTTAATGGTACAACGTAGAAGCAATGCTAAAAATTTAGCTCTAATTAATGACCCTCTAAGATATGCAATGGCAAAAGAGTTTTACTTTTTGCCTTTACTGCCATATGGATCCTTAAGAGAAACTGACTAAACTTGACCTAAATGTTTATTATTCAAGCCCACCTAAACACACTCACACTAATACACACTCACGTTTTTATATGTATGAGCTAAGGTGGCTGGCCTCTAGATATGCTGGCAGATACGCTGTAATTAAAAACAACATAAATGCTCTACCCTTTTCACCTGTAATTTATGCTAAGCATACTTTTAGGCACTGTTTTGGCAAAGCAAATGTAATAAAGATAAAGAAGATATGGAGGATGGTTGAAAATCCAACCTCCACTTTGTCATTAGCTTTCAGCAGCCCCTCAAACCTCCTCATCAACCTCTTTGGAGAAGACAAACTGCCTTTTTGGTTTTCTTAAGGGTGACTTTGGCCACCAAAGAGAAAATTCTACTTTAACTAAGGCATACGTTAAGGAGGCTTTAAAACTCACACAGCTGCTTGTAAGGCCAAAAGCAAATAAACATTATTTTACTTTGCCATAATTAAAAGCTGCAAATAGTCCAGGGTCTGGTCACAAACGTGCCGTATGGCTTAGAAATCCCTTTAAAGCTATTCACATAGTTTTTCTGCTTATCTTTTTAGCATAATCACTTCGCTGAGTCTTTTTTACTAAAACATGTTAAGGGAGAATTAACTCTAGCCAACTGTTGCATACTTTAAGGAGGGCATTTAGGGTAACATATACCATACTTTAAACAAAAATAATACTCTAAGGTGTTTATTGTAGACTTTCTACTTGTAGCTAAAGCAATTTTATTTTCTTGCTATTACCTAAATTAGTTCTTCATAATTAAAACACAAACTTGAATTTGTTTGTTGAGGTTCAACAAACGAAAACCCCAACTGCATGCTGAGAGACGCCTGAAAATATGTTTTGAAATGTCGTTTTGTTAGGCGGGGAAAAATTCGAAAAGAATTAACGAAACTTTGGGGCGCTTCCAGAGATTGCATAATGTTTTGGTAACTTCTGAAAGTTTAATTATTTGTTAGCTGTCTCTAAGGAAACAAAGGCGACACAGCTGAAGCCAATATTAAGAAAATTTGGGGATGAAAATATGTAGAAAGGCATTTAAGCTGCACAAAGTTTTGGTATCTGGTATTCTAAGAAATTTTAAGACGAATTAGATTTACATTTATCTGCTTGTGACAGCATTTGATATGGAAATCAAATTTTAATGAAATTTAATTTTGTGGAAAAATTACAAATAAACCAAATACAAGTTAAATTGCTTTAGATTCGGTAATGTTAGTATTGGAAACTCGTTGCAACGGATATATATCTTATTTTCAAATCGAATTGCATTTCTTCACAATCTGATGAAAATCACCATTCGTTAAACTAAGCATTTTTTTTTTTTTTGGGAGATTAGCCTGTATATATTGGAGGCCATCGTAGAGGAGAAGTTTGCACCCCACCTATGATGCTGGGTTCGAGTACTGGCAAGAAAATCTGAAAAAAGGTTCACCGGTGATTATCCCCTTCTAATGCTGGCTACATTTTTCAGGGATTATCTCCCCAAAGAGGTGTCATATTGCGGCAAGTCCTTCGGACTCGGCTATAAAAGGAGGTCCCCTATCTTAAAGCTTAAACTTGCTTCGGAGGTCACTCATTGATATGTGAGAAGGTTTTCCCTGTTCCTTAATGGAATATTCGTTGGCAAAATTGCATTTGCATCAGTCTGCGCACAGCTTTATCACCTTATGGTCCGATATCAAATTTCAAATGGTTAAAAACTGCTCGTTTCATCCGCCCCAGGAACTTTCATCGGGACTTAGGGACTTACAAATATGGTCCGATTTTGGTGTATGTCCATAGTGGGGTATGTCCACATGGGGCGGATTAATATTTACACCCTCTTTTCAACCTAACCTAACCTTAAAAACCTTAGACCCTACATCCTGTCATCTGTTTAAATGGAAGCTATACCACACTCGGCAAGTATGTTGTGGGACATGCGATATCCCGCTGTTCAAAATTTCAGCAAAATCAGTGGTGAAGATCGGTATACATGTCAGCTATTTGCATATAAAGTTTGATCTAGACTATACTCGATAAAAATGCCGAGGGGCGTAACACAAATCGCAGTTTCAAAATTATGCAAAATCGGACAATAAAAGTGGCTTTTGTAAGCACTCGACCTGGAACCGTGAAGTTTGCATATATGACAGCTATAACCATATAATATCCGACTTAGACCATAATTTGTTCGGATGTAAAGGGAAACGACAAAACTCACTGTGTCAAATTTCATCGAAATCGTATACGAAATGCGCCCCTTATAGAACCCAAACCGGGATTTCGGGCTATAAGTCGGCATATCGAAATATAATCCGATCCAATCCATACTTAGCTCGGATATCGAAAGGCCTCATATAACTAAGTCTGCCAAATTTCAGGGTAGTTGGGCAATAAATGTAGTTTTTGTAACATGCGATGGATGGGGGTATACTTATTTCATCATTCCGTTTGTAGCACCTCGAAATATGCGTCTAAGACCCCATAAGGTGTATATATTCTTGATCATAATGACATATTAAGTCGATCTAGCCGTCTGTCCGTCCGTTCCTCCGACCGTCCATCTCTACAGACAATCCCTCCAACCGTCCGTTCCTCCGACTATCCGTCCGTCTGTCTGTCTTAAATCGGAAGTTGTGTTTGTGGTTGGGTTAGTTGTATGTGACACCCTGACATCAGACTCATTTAGACGTTTGCGTCCACGGAAACAGGAGAAGGAAATGCCTTCTACTTCCTACTGTTGAACCATCTAGATCGCTTAAAAAGCTCAACAACTTTCGAATCTTCGCATCCGTTAAATAGACAAGTTTTTAAAGAAATGGAGTTCTTAAAGTGGAACTCATTCCTGCCGCCAGTGCGGGACACATCAGACGATGTTCTATGGTATCTTCTTTCACGACGTCCTTACAGCTTCCGCAAAAATTTGTTACTTGCAACCTTCTGTCTGTCATGTTTTCCGCTCAGACCTACCGGAAAACATGACCTGATCTGTCATGACGGACTAAATGACTAGACGTCTATTCCAGCCAGCTACAACAAAGCTAAATTTTTCAGGTTTTCAAAGAATTGGAGTTCTTAAAGTGGAACTCATTCTTCCTGCCAGTGCGGGACACATCAGACGATGTTTTATGGTATCTTCTACCACGACGTCCTCACAGCTCCTGCAAAATTTGTTACTTGCAACCTTCTGTCTGTCATGTTTTCCGCTCAGACCTACCGAAAAACATGACCTGACCTGCCATGCCACTTTCATGAGCTCAGGGCCTAAAATCGCTAGATCGCTGTTTATGGTTGATATATCGGCCCCTAACGCATATCGATGTGAACAAAGTCAGTAAAATTGGATAGTAAATGGGACTTTTATGGGCCTATGAGATTTAATCGAATGATTGGTCTATATGTGCGCGATTTCAAACAATAGTCCAACATAGACCATCTTCGAACTCAACCTGCCTATGGACAATATACAAAACTGTCCATACCATAGGATTGGGGTATACTAGCCTAGTCATTCCGTTTTTAAAATGTCTTAATATCGATCTGCGACCCCACTACGTATATATATTCTTAATCGTTCTGACTTTCTAAGTCCATTTAGCCCTGTCCGTCCCTCCGTCTGTCGAAATCATGATAGCGGTCGAACAAATAAAGAAATGTCCATGAAATTTTGCACAGATACTTTCTATTGAAATTTTGTCATGCCTATCAGATACCAGTTCAAATCGGTATATAATCTGATATAGCTCGCATATAAATTGATCTGGATATTTGAAATCTTGAGGTTATGGTAGTCGCAATTGTAATCCGATTTGGCTGAAATTTTGCACGAAGTGTTTTGTTATGGCTTCCAATTACCATGTCAAGTACTATCCAAATCGGTCTATAATATGATATAGCTTCCCTATAAACCTATCTCCAGATTTTGAGCCCCTGGAAGCCTATCTAGGGCCCAGGCAGCATATATAGGGATTACAAATAGGCCTTATCCGTTCAGATTTGAATATAGCCCCCAGATTTGAAGACTTGAGCTGCCAGAAGCATAGATTTTCGTCCGATGCGACAGAAATTTGCCCCAAGGATTTTGTTATGACTTCCATCATCTATGCCAGGTATGATATGAATCGGTATGATATAAAATAAAGTAATCTACATATAAACCGATCCCTGGATTTAGTTTCTTGCGTCCCTATAGGCCCGAATTTTCCTTCACTTTGGCTGAAATTTGTCACAATGACTTTTGTTATGATTTTCAATGACTTTCAACATACATGTGAGGTATTATCCGAGTCGGTGAATAAGCGGATATAAACCGATCTCCGGATTTGATTTCAGTTATCGGCTTATTCGTTATGTAATGTACACTTATGCTTTCCAAATCTCTCGCCAAATCCCATCCAGAGAGGTTCATAAAAATATTAAGCCACCATATAAACCGATCTTCGGATTTGACTTATTGAGCGGCAGGCCGAGAAATTTGTTAGTAAAACAGCAAAAATGTTTGATGTAATAGGAGAAAGTCTGCTGAAAATGGGACAGAAGTAACTTTTTGCTAAAACAGCATACATTTTCTGCTGTTTTAAGACAACAAAATTATGAATTTAGCATCACAAAGTCATTATACAACTTATCTGTTAGTACTTAAGGATTTGAGTATGTAAACTTTACCAAACTTTCTACAAATAGATAAAATATCTACTAAAAACCTATTTACATATAATTTATACAATAACAAAAAATATAAACTAAATCTAATGGCTCCTAAAAGCACACCACAATAATATTTCAAAATCAACCATTTTTTTATTCTTTATATTGTGGTCATATTAAATTTCAAAATTTAATAGATTTTTAATTTTTATTGAATATTAATTTTTAAACCCTCCAGTCATCTTTAGAATTTTTGCTAATATATCCTAATATTAATAGAATATTAAATTACTTGTTTGTCATTGTTATTTGATTTTCCCTAAATGATTTAAATTACATAAATCATTTGCTTTTTATACTTTAACAAGCTACAAACATAAAATCCTTATTCTCGCAGCCCTTTCCAATGGTTTACTTTCTGTTTAGCACGGAAAGGTTAAATTAAGGGAATAAAGAAAGCTAAAGTAACAGGATTCAAGCACTCTTGAGATCTTAAAGTGTTTTTGATGTACAAAGAAAGGGTCTCTTAACTAAATCTAATTAAGATTTAGCTAAATCTGATCTAGACCATATTCGGTGCGGACGGGTTATCTACAACGTTGATAACATTATCTACAGCGTTGATAACATTATCCACAGTGTTATCCACGGCTGTGGATAACATTATCCAAAGCGTGTATAACATTATCCACAGTGAGGTTTCATTATCCACAGCGTGGATATTGTTGTCCACAGTGTGGATAACACTACCCACACTACGTTATCCACGGTGTGGATAAAATTATCCACAACGTGGACCAAATTAACCACAGCGTGGATAACATTATCCAAAGCGTGGATAACACTATCCAAATCGTGAATTACATTATCCACAGCGTAGAAAACATTGTCCACAGTGTGGATAACATTACCCACACTGTGTTATTCACGGTGTAAATAAAATCATCCACAGCCTGTACAAAATTATCCACAACGTGGATAGAATTATCCACAACGTGGATAGAACTATCCACAGCGTGAATAACATAATTCAAAGCGTGGATTACTTTATCCACATCGTGGATAACATTATCTACAGCGTGTATAATATTATCCACAGCGTGGATAACATTATCCACAGCGTGGATAACATTATAAACAGCGTGGATAACATTATCCACAGTGTTAATAACATTATTTACAGCGTTGATAACATTATTTACAGCGTACATAACATTACAGCATTACATTATATACTACGTGGATAACATTATCTACAGCGTTAATAACATTATTTACAGCGTTGATAACATTATCCACAGCGTACATAACATTTCAGCATTACATTATCCACAGCGTGTATAACATTATCCAAAGTGTGGATAACATTATCCCCAGCGTGAATTACATTATCCACAGCGTTGATAACGTTATCCACAGCGTGAATTACACTATCCACAGCGTGGATAAAATTATCCACAGCGTGTTATACATTATCTACTTAATGGATAATGTTGTACAAAGCGTGACTAACATTATCCGCAACATAGATAATATTATCCACAAAGTAGATAACATTATACACTTAGTGGATAATATTACCCACAGCGTGGATGACATTAACCACTCTGTAGATAATATTATCCACGATAATAATATTATTATTATCGCACTTAAAATCGGTATGTCTCTGAGACTGCCGGACGAGTGTACGGTCTTTCGGTGCCATTACAGTAGGCGCAAGAGAAATTCTGGTAAGAGATTTACCGCCCTCAAAACTCAGGATTTATGTGGACAGTGTGGCGGCGCTGAAGGCCTTGAGGTTGAGGATAATGAGGTCGAGATTGGTGGTGGATTGTTTGGAGTCCCTGGATAAGCTCCGAGTGAGCGATGTGAAGCTGGTATGAGTTCCTGGACATGAAAGGTTTCCGGGCAATGAGGGGGCGGACGAATGCGCCAAGATGGTTTCATCTGCTCCGAGCGAACCAGTCAACGGTCTTGCCTACGTGCCATTTGTTGAGCTACTGAACAAAGTGAACTATAGCGGCGTCGGTGGCAAGATGGGACTCGGTGGATGGTTGCAGACTTGGGCGCTCTGGCCTGTTATCGACCGGAGGCGGAAGAGGGAGTTACTAGCGTTCGATAAGAAGTCGATGAATACCTTAACAGCGCTATAACGGGATACCAAGCCATAGGCCTCGTGGGGGCGTGCATGGGTATACCGCACAATGGTTTCTGCAGGAGTTGCCTTCAAGAGAATGAGGAGGAGACTATCAAGCCTTTGCTTTGTTCATGTGAGGATCTGCAAGGTTGTAGGCTCTCCTTTCTGGGGAGGCGATTCTTCTGAGATCTGGGCGAACAAACCTCTGGGTGGTCTTCTGAGATTTGTTGGCGGGAAAGAATTGTTCCGATATGGGATCCATAAGCTACGGCGTGGGGAAGGGCGTTTCACCCCCGCTCTGGTTCTCCTCTTCTTTTGTTTATTTTATTCGTATTTATCGTACGTACATCGTCTTTTTTTCTAGGGTATCGCAATGGACCAAACTGGCCTCCTAGTGAACTCACCTATAATGGGCAACACATTTAACCTAACCTAATCTAACAAATTTTTCATGTTAATATTTTCCGCATTATTATATTTTAAGGTGATATTAATTCGTATTAAAAACAGTTCATAGTGAGTTAAAATTCATATCTTCCTGATTTAAAATTTTCATAAATTTAATTTATTTTCCACCTTTTCTCTTTTCAGATTCTAATCTCCAATAAACAGCTTGTCGGTAAACGTGTACGCGTTCGTTAACAATTAAAAAGAATACGCGAGCCTTCGAGGGCATCATTATAACGGTATCAAAAAACAAGTGATTGGAGTAAAACACACACAAAATTTTGAAAAATTAAACCAAAGAAAAAAGTTAATTAAATTTTTTAGTAGGCCACCCTTAAATATCACTCAGCAAGCCATAAATTAGAGTAGGTACAACAACAACACACCGCTACCTCCATAAATCATTGAGTGGCAAAGAAAAGTTTTCAATAAAAACCCCATGGAAATCCTAATAATTTCAACACCTTAAGAGTGGAGGGCCCGCTTTTATTTGCCCTGGCCCAAACACACAGTTGGTGTTATATATTAAAAATATTGCTATGGCGTATAGCCTAAAAGTAGGCCATAAAAATTGTGTAATAAGAAGAAATGGCAGAAAAAATTCTTTTTCGTGGTGGCATTAGAACATGAAAAAATTGGGGAAAACCAAAGAATTGCAGAAGTTGTTAACAATTGTTGTTGTACTTTGACACCTTTGGCTAACTGACAGACTGGCTCCTCCCACTCACACACACACACACACACTCACAGAAAGGAATTTGCTAGGCCAGGAAACTTAGCCTAATTTAACACTTCACTAAATTTTTTTCCGGTGTCTCCAGGACGTGTTCTGGACTAAGAAGGAAACGGAAAAAATGGGAAACGAACTTACAAGAAATACTCAAAACTAAATTCTTTTAGAAGAAAAGCAAAAGTGAAATGAAATTGAAGTTAAAAGAAATGCTTATATAACCAGCAATGTTTTATTAATTGTAAAGCACAAAAAAAAAGCGAGAAAGCAAGAAGGAAAAAAGTAGATTTGGGGTGTTGTACCCAAAAACTTGGCTAAATTTCATTAAAGCCAACAGAAAGCAATACTGCCATTGGTCAGTTAAAGAACAAAGACTAAGACGACTTTACAAACTTAAGACAAAGTGTCTTGTGGTTATCCAACCTCTAATACAGCTAAAAAGGCCAAAGTTTAAAATGTGTTGCTAAAAAAAAAACAAATACTGAGAGAACAAAATTAAAGGCCAAAAGTTTTCGTTTTGTTTGTTGTTAGTATTTTAGTAATGGCAAAAAATGAAATTAACCAACAAAATCGGAAGTAGCAAAGTTCCTGTTGGCGCTCTCCATCCCCACTACACACTCATCCAAATCCATGTTACAGTGAATTTGGTTGTAAATGCCCATAAGTATGCTTTAAAAATCAACTTTAACAAAAATTAACAACTAACAACGCCAAAAGCCGAGACAAGCCAAACATCATTGCAACAGCATACAGCACAGCACAGCGCAGGCTTTCGTTGGCATTTACCGGGAATTACATTACATTTTTACAGCGAAATAAAAGGTAAGTTTTTGTTCTACACTTTTGATTCCGAATAATGGCAGCTGTAGTGTTGAAAATTGTTTACTTTAGAGTAATTGGACCCTAGCGAATGGTTATTCAACTCCTTAAAGTAGGCTATGTAATTTTAAGAAATTGTGGATGGGTTAATATAGAAAATTGTTAAGCCTTAAAGTAGGCTATAAAAAAACTGTATCTATTAGTTTTGAAATATTTACAAACATTATGAAGTATAAAAATTCATATTAAAATAAAATGTCAATAATGTTTTGAAAAAAGGCATCTTGCTCCGAATTTTCCTCTTAAATTAAAATGAATCTTTTTTTCTGAAGTTAGAATATTTATGAAAATTTTTTCTAAAAATTTACAAAAAAATTTCTACAAATAAAAATTCTTTTTAATTTGATTTAAAGATGCAGATTGCAATAAAATTTGCAGAAATTTTAATGGAATTTAATAGAAATTTCTCTATGGACCAAATTTTGGTGCCGTTTTTTTCAAAAGACACAATTTTTTTCATTCAAAATTCATATAAAATTTATCTAGACAAAGTTTCTAAAAATTTTCTATGAGGAAAATATTTTAATTAATTTTTTTCTATACTCAAAACTTATTTGAAATTTTTCTTTTAACGAAATTTACTCCATAGAAAATAATTCAATGCAATGTTTGGCCTTAACGACAAAATTTCAACAAAGTTTTCTGCGAAAGCAAAATTTAATTTTTCTTTAAAACCATAAAATCGGGGAAATTTTTTATATTGCCATTAGAATAATTTTCCTTAAACCTCTCATTTTATAATAAAAAATGTTTGCACACATTGACTTGTTATTAATATTACGGAAGCTTGATTCTTCTTCATTTGAAAATGATTTGAAAATATGTGACATCAATTCATTTGCAATAAATATCTAATAATAAGTTGTATAAGTCAAATAATTTTTATTACTTATACGCTCCAATTAACTTAAAATTTTTAAAATAATATTTTCAAAGGCAAACGAATTTATAAACAGAATGTAAGTCATACGTCTGTTTAAAAATACTTTAAAGAGCCACAGTGTAGTCGAATTTTGCATGTGTGCAATAAAAAGACCAGTTGCATTTTCTCATTAGACAGAATATCAATTGAATTTTCTCTAAACAAAATATATAAATGAAATTTCCTCTAGACAAAAAATCAATAGAATTTTCTCTAGACAAAAATATCAATGAGTTTTCTCTAGACAAAATGTAAAAAAAATTTTGAAGACACAATTTAAAAAAAAATTTCTTTAGACAAAATTTTTAAAAATTTTCTTCAAAGACAAAATTTTAATTTAATTTTTGCTATACATAAAACTTATTTAAAGTTTACTCTAATAACAATATGTTAACAAAGTCTACACATAGACAAGAAGTCAGTGACATTTCTGGCCTAAACGACAAAATTTCAATAAAGTTTGGTGTACAAACGAAACAAAACTTTTTTCAAAACCAAAACATCAGGAAAATTGTATATTGTCATTAGCATAAATTTTCAAAACCTCTCATTTTACAATCAAAGTGTTTGCGGACTCTAGCAGATAACTAAAATGTTCTTTCTATATCCTCAGCATGCTATCTGTGTCATTTACCAGATTTTCTTCTTTGTCTCTGCAAAAGTATGTGCCTGCATGGTCATTGATTGGTCTAATAAGTACATATCATTGTTAAATTTTGTAGAACAAAATATTGGTCTTTTTGGTAGCTTTATCCAAATATAGACCGATTTGAAGCATAAAGGACATGAATGTTGAAAAGCCTAACATAAGTCACTATGTGACATTTCAGTGAAATCGGATAGTAAATGCGTCTTCTATGGGGCTAAGACTAGAGAGATCGGTCTATATGACAGCTATATCCAAATCTGAACCGATCTGAGCCAAATTGGAGAGGGATGTCGAGGGGCCTAACACAACTCACTATAGTCCCCTGCTTGGTATCGAATTTCTAATTTAGGCTAAGGCTTTAGTATCCACTCTACTCATCAAGTAAAATATTAAAAAAATAAATTAAAAATCTAATCCTTAAATGGTATAGTATAAAAAATTTTAATTTCCTTAAATAATAAACACCTCAAAATATGCTTCATTTTTAATATCAAAAAAACACCCAAAATCTGCAACAATAAAAACCCTATATGGGGCTGTAAGTGACATCACCTAAAACTATGCCACAACTTTTAGTAGTTCAATCTGTCACCTCACAGCAATATCGTAAAAACCTTAACTCATGTTTTGTGCTCACCATATCTTTATGATGATGCTTTTCACATTCAATTACTCTGATACTTGTCTAAAACAGCACCTTGACTGCAATTCCTCCTGTACCTAGAACCATACACAGTATAAATATGAACTTTTCTCTCCCCAATATTTGAAAGAAATTTTAGGTTAAGTTTTGCCATGAAAACCAAACATATTTCATTATGCCTTACAATATGGCAGAAATAAAATCCATGTTATATGTAAATTATATTGCCAGGTGTTCGAAGCAGTTACCGACAGAAAGAACAACCACACACAGCAATTACAAAATCAAGTACATAACAGGCAGACACCTGAAGACAGCTTTCTATGAAAATATGTGAACAATTTTCTAGACATTTGGATTTTATTTAACAATATCAACAATTTATTCTATTACAAGCCTACATCGAATTGCTGAGAATTAAAACCTCAACTTTAAGGCTATTACATTCATTAGAGTTTGGTAGGTTTGCTGTTAAAATATTTTCTAGTTGATTGTATAGTACTTCCAAGCCAAACCCCCTAAAGTATGTAGTGGTTTTTGATGTTACCTTTTAATTAGATTGGGTTTAGAAAAATTTTTTCAGTTTTGCAGGGGAATGCATGCAATCCTTAGTCATGTAATTGATCAACACAACTTTGATTGCAAATCTGTAGAAATATTCTTATAATTTCATTGCCGAATAAAATTGCATGGAAAAATAACTCCCAAAAGTAGGCCATGAATTAGTCAAAGAAATGGGGTTTTCCATAGATTTGGCTACAATTTTTATTATAAATAAAACTTTGACAAGACAAATCGGGATATCGATATATGAGGGAGCTTAATCAGTTTACAGACCGATTTAGGTTGTTCTTCACACGGTCGTAACAGAACACTTGGGGCAAAAGTTCAGCTAAATAGCTGAAATATAGCGGCTTCGAGCGGCTCACTATGTCATATAGGGAGATCGGTTTGTATGGGACCCATATCCAGATATGGATGGATTTTAACCGTACTTGATTTCGAAGTCGAAAAAAATACTATCAAGTTATGGACCGCTTTATACCGTACTTGACAAGGCCATTGGAAGTCGTAACATAACTCACCAGCCAAATTGGATGACAGTTGTAGAGCCTCAAGAAGTCAAATCTGGCGATCAGTTCGAAATTTTTATGTCTCATTCATACTCTACTCTCAAATACCTTTCATTTTATACCTATATTGTCCTTATTGGTAAACATTTTCGTTTGGATGAGTTTTGGGGTAGGGCGTCTCCCACGGTTATTTGACCCCAAAATTTTATACCAATTTTGTGTTTTTGAGTTACCATAAGGTGGCATGCAAAGATTGCTTTAAATCGACGCACACATCTCCGAGGTCAGGCGCTTTTTAAAATTTAGGTTAGGGGGAGGGCCCGTCCCCCTCGCGGATATCACAAAATAAAGTACCATATTTTTAACGAGAGGCTAAATTCTACTAAACTCTAAACTCAAGAAAATCGGTTCAGCCGTTTTTGAGGCTACTCGGAACAAACTAACGAAGCCCAAAACTTTCATTTTTATATATTAGATGAGATCGCAGATCAATATTTTGAGGTGTTAGAAACGGTATCGCAAGGCTATTATACCCCCATCCAATGCTGGTGGGTATACAAATATCTACGAAAATTTGGTGATGTCAATCATCAAGTATGCCTTATTGTAGCCAGATGGTGAAGAGGAGGCCTTGGCCTCATCTGCGTGTCGCCTATCGCTTAGGATTTTAAATAGTAGATAGGCTGGTAACCCATCGGCTCCTGATGTCTTGTACTGGCTCAAAGCTTTATTGTCCTGGTTTGGCGTTCTTTCTGACTGATTGTGCAGACGAGGCCGATTCATCAGGCGTTTGCCTCATCTGCGTGTCGCCTATCGCTTAAGGTCTTGAATAATTTAGCTGTTAATCCATCGGCTCCAGTTGCCTTGTTGTTAGCAGCCACATTGCCCTCGTTTTGAGTTTCGAAGCCAGAGTGCGTACACGAGGAGTTTTCATCAGGCGTATATCTCATCAACGTGACGCTTATTGACTACGGTCTTGGATAGTTCAGCTGGTAGCCCATCGGCACCAGTTGCCTCGTTGTTCATTGCGCTTAGAAGCCAACCGTCAATTTATTGTGCATTCCGAGTGTGGCAGGGCAAGATGGAGAGGCATTCGTTCTATCCGTGGTCTCTGAGCCGATGGACAGCCATTACAATTTACCGAGGGCGAAGTTACGAATGTCATTCGTGGCTCCAAATCATCCTTGGCGTTGGGCCCTGACGGAATCTCTACAATGATGACGAAGAATCTGGATCAACCTGGAGTTGAGTACCTTACAATTGTCCTCAACCTGTCCTTGAACACTCTTATAGTTCCCGATGTCTGGAAAATGGGCAAAGTGGTCCCGCTGCTAAAGCCTGGAAAGACCCGAGTTTGGGGGATCGTACAGACCGAACTCCCTTCTTTCACCAGTAGCAAAGACATTTGAGGCATTACTCTTCCCGAGCCTTGAAGGAAAATTTCTATTAGCATGGATTTCGAAGACTGCATAGCACAACAATTGCTTTGCATGGCATTACCGCGCACACTTGCCAAGGCTTTAATCAGCCCAGGCCATGTGATAGGGCGGTCCTCGTGGCACTGGACCTATCGATGGCATTCGACGCGGTGAACCATGCCAAACTATTTGAGCACATCGCCAACACGTTCCTCCAGCCGGGCCTGAAATGGTGGATCGCGAATAATCTGTGTGGTCGCCTGTCACTTAGTGGCCAGTTCCTAGACCAGGCGTATTCATAAATCAAAAACCTCTTCAGCGAACCACCTATCGCCTACGGGCTTAAAACTTTGAGCTGATGATTCATCGGCTCCAGTTTCTTTGTTGTTCATCAAACTGGAAATTATAACACTGCCCACATTTTCCGATCTTGTAGCCAGACTGAGCAGATGAGCCGTAGTAATCAGGCATACACCTAATTTGCTCGTCGACAATCGTTAATGACGATAAATAGTTCAGCTGATAACCCATCGGGTCCTGTTGTCTTGTTGTTCTTCAGCTGGGTAACAGCTATTTTGTTCACATTTTGTGTTCATGTAGCTAGAGTGTGCAGATGAGATGTATTCATTTGGCATATGCCTTATCAGCGTGCCACCTATCTCCTTCGGTTATAATAGTTCAGCTGGTAATCCATGGGATCCAGTTACATTGTTTTTCATCAAACTGGCAACTGTAACACTGCCCTCATTTTTCGATCTTGTAGCCATCTTGCACAGACAAGCCGTAGTTATCAGGCATACATCTTATTTGCTAGTCGTCTATCGCTTATGGCCTTTTATGGTCTAGCTGATGACCCATCGGGTCCTGCTGCCTTTTGTTCTTCAGTTTGGTAAAAGCTATTTTTCACATTTTGCATTCATGTAGCCAGAGTGCGCAGGTGAGGCGTTTTCATTAGTTATATGCCTTATCAGCGTCTCGCCCTTTGCAGAATACTTAAACTGGAAACCCATCTGATCTTACTGTCATGTTGTTTTTCAGCTGGTTAACATCTAGATTGTCCTTAGTTTGCGGTATTGTAGTTAGATTGCGCAAAGGAGGCGTAGTCACCAGATATACGACTCATCTTCATGCCACCTATTGCAGAATACATCAGCTGGCAAGCCATCGGCTCCAGTTAATTTGATGTTAATTTACTGGGCAGTTGCTACACTGCCTTAATTTTGCGTTTTTGTTGCCAACTTGAGCGGACGAGCCGTTAACATGAGGCATATGCCTTATGCTGATAAGGCGCCTATCGCCTACGATCTGAAATAGTAGTTTAGCTGGTAACCCATCGGTTCCAGATGTCTTCTTGTTAATCAGCCAGAGAATTGCTAAGCTGCCCTTATTTTGAGCTTCCGTCACCAGAGTGCGCAGATGAGGTGTTTCCATCAGGCAAACGTTTCACAAGCTTGTAGCTTATCGCCTACAGTCTTAAATATTCCAGCAGTTAACCCATTGGCTCCATTTGCCTTGTTTTCATAATGCAGTAAATTGTTACACTGCCCTCATTTTGCAAATAGCACAGACGAGGCCTATTCATCAAGAATATGCCTTATCAGGGTGTCGCCTATATCCTACGGTATTAAATAGTTCGGGTGGTAGCCCATCTGCTCAAGTTGATTTGTATTTCATCAGCTAGATAATTATTACACTGCCCTCATTTGGGTTCTTGTAGCCAAATTGCGCAGAAGAGGCGTATTAATCAAGCGTATAACTTATCGTCGTGTTGTCTACCGCCTACGGTCTGTAATGGTAGTTCTGCTGGTAACCAATTGTCTTGTTGTTCATCAGCCGAGCAACTGTTACACTGCCCCGATTTTGCTTTGTTGTTGTGGCCGTAGGCAAAGGTGACGCGTTGATAAGGCGTATGCCAGATGAATACGTCTGTGGCCTTAAATAGTTCAGTTGGTAAACCATCGGCCTTTGCTGCCTTGTTATTCTTCAGATGGGAAACTGCTTCATTGTCCTCATGTTGTCTTTTTGTAGCCAGATTGTGCAGAAGAGGGGACTCCTTAAATAGTCCGGGTGGTAACCCATCGGCTTCAGTTGCCTTGTTGTTCATCAGCCGGGCAACTGTTGCACTACCTTTATTATGCGTTTTTGTAGCCAGGTTGGACAGACGAGGCGTTTCTATGAGGCACACTCCTCTTCAGCTTATCGCCTACGGTCTTAAATAGCTCGGCTGGTATCACCCAGTAACTGCTTAACTGCTCTAAACTTGCGTTCTTTAGGTTGAATGCGCAGATGAGGCGTTTCATCAATCACATACCTCTCTTATCGCCTACGTTCCTAAAAAGTGACCATCTGTGACCATCGGCTGCTGCCTCTTCTTGTTCTTCAACTCGATCCTCATTTTGCTTACTAGTAGCCAGATTGCTTAGACGAAGCCTATTAATCAAGCATACGCCTCATCAGCATGTCGCCTATAGCCTACGGTTTAAATAAAAGATCAGCTGTTAACTCATCGGTTCCAATTGCCTTGTTGTTCATCAGTCGGTCAACTGTTGCACTGGCTTATTTTGCTTTGTTGCTGTGGCCGCAGGTATAGTCCATACGCTGATGAGGCGTATGCCAGATGAATACGCCTCTACTGCGTTTCACCTATTAATGAGGCAATAAATAGTTCGGCTGGTAACCCGTCGGGTTCAGTTGTCTTGTTGTTCACAGCTTCATTGTCCTCATTTTGCTTTCCTGTAGCCAGATTGCTTAGACGAGGCTTATTAATCAAGCGTACGCCTCATCAGCATGTCGCCTATGATTTAAATAGTAGTTCTGCTGGTAACCCATCGGTTCCAATTGCCTTGTTGTTTATCAGCCGGTCAACTGTTACACTGGCTCATTTTGCTTTGTTGCTGTGGCGGCAGATATAGTCGACACGCTGATGAGGCGTATATCAGATGAATACCCCTCGCCTGCGTTTCGCTTATGCCTGCGGCAGTAAATAGTTCAGCTGCTAACCCGTCGGCTGCATTTGCCTTGTTGTTCTTTAGCTTCATAGTTAAATTATCCTCATTTTGCTTTCTTGGAGATATTCATCTGGCATACGCCTCGTCAGCATGTAACCCATCGCTTTTGGTTTAAATAGTAGTTCAGCTGGTAACCCATCGGCTCCAGTTGTCTTGTTGTTAACCACCCAGGCAACTGTTAAACAGGCCTTATTTTGCTTTCTTCTTGTGTTTGCAGGCATAGGCGACACGCTGATGGTGTGTTTGCTAGATGAATACGCCTCGTCGGCGTGTCCCCTATGTCTACCGTCATAAATAGTCCAGCTGGTAACCCGTCGGCTCCAGTTGCCTTGTTGTTTTTCAGTTGGGTAACTGCTTCATTGTCCTCATTTTGCGTTTTTTAGCCAGATTGTGCAGACAAGGTATATTTATCAGGCATACGCCTCATCGGCTTGTGGCTTATCGCCTACGGTCTTTAATAGTTCAACAGGTAACCCATCGGCTCCAGTTGTCTTTTTGTTATTCGGCCAGGCGATTGCTTACCTGCATTTATTTGGCATTCTCGTCTCCAGATTGCGACGAGCCGTATTCATCATACATATGCCTCATCAGCGCGTCGTCTATAGCTTTAGGTCTTAAATAGTTAAGCAGGCAACCCATCGGCTCCAATTGCCTTGTTGTTCATCACTCAAATAACTGCTTTCAGATTGCATTTCCCCAGCCAGATTGTGACGAGGCGTATATTCCGCCTGATCACGGTGTCACCCAAGGTCTGAAACACTTAAGCTGGCAACCCATCGGCTCCAATTGGCTTATTGTTTATCAGCTGGGTAACATCTACTTCGGCCTAATTTTGCGTTCGTGTAACCAGATAGGACATATGAGGAGTATTGATTAGGCTTCAAATTGTTCCTTTATTGTCCCATCGGCTCAATTTGCCTTGTTGCCCATTCATTTTGGAGTTCTTGCTTTGTTCATTTGTTAAGGCAAAGCAAATTTGCCCATGAACATTCCATTATGGAAAAGGACAAAACTGTCCCATTTTAAATACAACATAAAAATGTTTGAATCAAAATTTTTAAAATGTAAACCAAAACGTTTTGCCTTCAGTTCTCAACTTTCAACTTTCTTAGATTTCGCCCGTTTCTTAGAACAAGAAATTTGATTTTTATTTTATTTGTAGATTTAAGTTTTTGCTGATTTCATTGACAGGAAGTGTAAAGACCACTAGGCAATGAAACTGTCAGCAAGAAATAGCTAAAATGCGACAAAAATAAACAATTCTGTGCACACTGCCATTATGACAAATCAGAAAAGTTTTCTCTGTAGATTTTCTGTGTGTTTTTCCTAAGAAATATAAAAGGCAAAGTTTAATAACCTAGCAACGAAAGTTTTCTTGTTTTTGTTTATTTAGAGTTTTCTGTGCAGTTTAATTTCCAATTTACGAGCCCAAAGCAGTTGCCACTGGTCCCAGTGTTTTCCATGCTTTTTTTTGTGAAAGAGAAATGACTAAAAAACATTGCGTTTGTCTTTTAATTTTTGTAGGGCGGACAAACTTGCCATAACTTTTAAAGAAAACAACAGTTTATTTTTTTTTAGAATTTAATTTTTCTAATTCTGGGTTTTCTGCCGTTTGTCACTTTGTCATCATTTTGTTTGTTGATACAATGAAATGAAAACACATGTGGGCAGGAAGTCGAAAAAAGACAGCAACTTTTCAAAATTCGCAGTTCATATTTTTGTATTAAGCATTTTTTTTTGCTGGGCAGCTTTACCAAAACTGTAGCATAACCCTGGGGGTCAGTTGCTGCTGCCAGAAAAATAATGGCCGAAAACATTTTGCTTTTCGGCACTTAGATAATAACAAATGAAACATGGCTGCCACACGTTTCATTTAAAATGCTAAAAACTTCAAGTGGCATGAGCACAATTGTAAAATTCCCGCAGGAATGTTTGAAAAACTTTTGCGCCATGCCTTAGACATCATTATGGTCTGGAGTTTTATCTCGAAATGGTTTGTTTTTCCACCATACCATGATTGCTCTAGTGAAAAGTGTATATAATTAGGGGAAAATGGGGCTTTGGTTTCTGAATTTTTTTTTCGAAATCAAGTCGTTTTTGTTTAAACAAGTTTAATGTTGCCTACTACACAAATCATTGATTTGTTCTTTTTCGGTTTTCTTTTTCTGTCCTGTTGACGATAAGCATGGCCTACTTGGTAGCTGGAGCACATTTTTATTGCCTACTTTGAGGCGTCACACTAGAAAGTGTGTGTGTGTGTGTGTGTGGGTGGGGGCAGAAACGAGTAAATGTTAAATGTCTTTTGGCTTAAGAATGCCATGCACGTTTTCCTCCAATGCCCAGCTATGGTTTATGCGAATTTTTGTTGTTTTTTTCTGGTTTTCTGCTTAGCACATGATTTGTATTGTTTACCCCCTAAAGGAAAGCCGTCTGACTGCCTTTGCTTATATAAAACAAAGATGGGCCTAAATATGATTAACTTTGTGAGAATAAGGAACTAGGTCTTGTTCTTATCCTGACCAGGCATTGATAATGTAAATGGTGTCGCGCGTCATAGCTGTTGTTTGGTATTGCAGGCACATAAAACAATTTGGCATGGCGAAAACAACACATACCACCAATACAACGTTGCCAGCATTGAAAGGAAAATACAAAATTGCAAAGGAGACAAAGCAGCAGAAATTTTCGATTGTTAGGAAAAAATTAACAAGAACATTGAATATCTATCAGAAAATGATTTATTTATGGCAAAACATTTTGCAATGTGGTTAGCCTAAAAGCATGCTTTAGAAATTGAAATAATGTTGAGAAGAACTCAACGCACTTAAAAGTCTACAGTTTCAATGAAACACGTAGGCGTTGCTCTATTTTCTATGCCTGCACACCATATAGCCGTTGTTTTTAAAACACTCCAGTTACGATTTTTATCTTGCATTTTTTTTTTTGGCTTGTTTTTAGTAAAACTCCCTTTGAAAAAGGTCTTTTGGTTTGTTAGGCATTTCATTTTGAAAGGGCTTTTGTTTTGTGGTTAGTTTTGTGTAACACATGGGGCATTCCGTTTTATACATGTGTTATGCTCCCCGGGGCATAAAAGCCGAAGCATACTCTGGGAATCTAAGTGTTTGGGTTTAGTTTGGGGTTTTCATTCATTTTGGTTGATATATAAACCACCAAAAAGGCCATTCCCATTGATTATAGGGAACATGGAGAAATTTTTGGGTTTGCTTTTTTTTTTGTATTTTTGGCTATGCATGGGCACACTGAATATTTTGTATTATTAAAATGGTGGCCATAGCATATTTTTAGGCATAAGCACACATTCTTGTTGCTCACGGGGTGTTTATAAGAATAATCTTAAAGCATTGACTTAAAGAGGAACCCTCAAGATAAGAGTTTATAAATCTGGATTTCTATATAACTTTATTGCCTTTCGGGTTTTGTAGCATTTGCAAGTTATTTATTTATCAGCCTTAAGGTATGCAATGTTATTTTTGGTTTGTCGAATCTTCTTTAAATATTTAAGTAGTAAATAGGTGCTAAGGTCGGTCGGTTCGAATCTTGGGAACCCATTACCATGGATTTTGATAAAAATGTATACACAGGTTACAGAACGATTTGAACCATACTTGGCACAATTGTTGGAAGTTGTAACAGAACACCATGTGCAAAATTTTAGCTAAATTGGAAAAAAAAACTGCGGCTTCTAGAGGTTAAAAATGTCATAACGTGGTTTATATGGGAGCTTTCTCAGATTGACCAAGTTTGGCCGTGCTGGGCACAGTTATTGAAAATCACAACAAAACACTCCGAGCAACTACAGCTAAATCGGATAACAATTGCGGCTTCCAGGGGCAAAAGATGTAAAACCACGAGATCTGGTTACAAACTGATTTAAACCGTACAGTTGTTGGAGTTTTATAGTTGTTGCAATTTTAGTCAAATCGGAAAAAAATTGCTGTCTTACGGACCATTTTTACGGCGAGCTATACGCGGACAGACTAAGGGGTAGACAAAGAAGATGACTATGGCATTTGGCATCATTATGAGCTACATTATGGGACCACGGGCGGATTTATCCAGAATAGGTATGTGAAATTACAGAGTGAGCAGGGCATATTGGTTTTGGCATTGATTAGAAAATTTTAAGGATTATGTGAGTAGCATGGAGCTTCTCAAAAATAGAGCCTAAGTTGGCTGAGGTGGAGTGGACGGGCTGGATTCCACATATTGTTGGCAACCAGAACTCACCTCACCTATGCGAAGGTATAATTTCATTAAAATTTTGTAAACTTTTCATTTAAAAGTTTACATTAAAGGAATTTTTTTATTAAAATTTTATATTAATAGAAATTTTTAATTAAATAAGATACTGCTACAAAAGGTCTCATTTCGTTGCACACATACAAAATTTGTTTACAGTTTAATAGCGTGGATTAATTTTGAGCTTAGGTATGTATTATCTTCCCTATATCAATTCGTTAGCCTTTAAAAACAAATTTTAATGATTTTTAGTTAATGAGTGCGTATAAGTAACAATAATTATTTGACTTACCTAACTAAATATACAATAATTATTGGAAATTAATTGATAGGAGTTAAATTCCAATCATTTTATGTAAAATGGGTATCAAGTATACCTAATATGAGCGAGATGTTTATGTGTGTATGGAAAGCTGGGGTAAAATGGGATAAATTATAACTTCTTTGGTCATATACAGATATGGAAAAATTTCATGGGGAAAAAATTTTTCATAGAAGTTTTGGCTTAGGAATATTTTATTAATATTTTGCTCTTTAAGATGAATTCTTTAAGGGTTTGTGGATCGATAATTGTCCCTCTAAGGAGAAAGCACCAAACCGTCAAACTAGCACACGAGCGCTTCTCCAGTGTCGGTCCAAAATAACTCAAGTGTTTACTCGCCGAGTGCCCAGTAACCGCCTCCCTAGGATGGAAAGCCTTTGCCTCTGTAGAATGAGGCATGAGCAGAGTAGGCGTCCAATCGTCTGCTCCGCATTCTCATCAAAACAGCTTCCTCAGTAGTCGTTGTGCCCTCAGCCGTGAGGGCATAGGGCGTATGGCGCAGTGCCCGGTTACGACTCCTGTAATCGTACTCAGTGACCCTTTATTAAGGGCGAGCAATTGTCACGTCCTCTTTCGCTCGCCAGTAGACCAGAGTGTTCTGGCAATCCGACATACATCCCTAGATTCCCACCTCACCGCTGCCTCCGCAATGGGTATCTTCTCTACTAAGTCTGTAGTACGACAAGAGGCAAGAGTGCAAGGCAAGAGGCGACAGGTCATCCTGGCATACTAGTCCGCTCTGTTATTTCCCTGAACACCAACGTATTCGGGAACTCAGGCCAACACAATATCAGGAGACAGAAGTCCATTCAGGGTCCTCAAACAAGCTGCCACGCACTTCGACTTCAACATCTTCGAATTCAAGGCTTTGAGGGCCGCCATATACATGTCCCACATACATCCTGAGTTTCGAAGGTGGTAAATTCATCCTCCGTATCTCTTTTGCGGCTAACATGAAAGATGTCACCGATGTCGAGTGTTCCAGAGTAGACCACCAATCCCTTCACTGACCTTATCCTGGAGCCGTCCGTTAAGACCGAGGTTTCATCCACTTCAAACACTGCATCCGCCTGCTAATTCTATCTTCTGAGAAAGCAAGTCCTGAAAATCATCTCTCGAATCGGTTTCAGCGACAGGAACTCTGAGACTCTTCTCACCATGCCTATTGCATTCAGAATGGAGCAAGGGCCGCGTCCGCCTTCTATCGGCATTCCCTTTGCCTAAGTGCAAATTTAGCAGCACAGGCACGAATATAGATCTCCATAGGTTGTATATTCAGCTTTGCCTCTAAATCCGCCTCAGGTGTGGATGATAACGCTCCCCTGACTACGAGGCAGCGCAGTCTTTGCTCTTTTTGATACAACTTTTCAAACAAAATTTTGAACCGGGGACTAGGTGTAGGTATGGTCTCGTACAAAGACGCTGTCTTATATCCGAGTGAAGAGGACCATCTCCGTCTTCTTAGGGTTAGTCTTCAACCCATATCTCATAGCCAATCTCAATAGCGTCTACAGCGACTTTATCGTAATCTCCCTAATCGTCGACAGACACCTACCACTAATCAGAAAGACGAGGTGGTTCGATTATGCGAAACAAAATTTACAAAATTTTCCTCAAAAAGTGTCCACACCTGATAATTCAGTTAAAATTTATACAGTTTGGAAGTCCATTTTGAATTGAGGACTAGGCCTAGGTATTTCGACACATGCAAAATGGTCTCTACGGTGGTCAAAAACGCTGTCTTCCTATGTTTAGTCTTCAACCCATTTCTCGTAGCCCATCTCAATAGCGTCTAAAGCGACTTTTTCATAATCTCGCTAATCGTCAACAGACACCTGCCTCGAATCAGTAAGACAATGTGGTTGGCATATACGATTCGTCTCTCGTAATCTCTGTTGGTTTAGGACTTTGTTTATCATTAGGTCTCGCCCTCTGTCAAACTGTCTTCCATATTCGTATTAAAAATCCTGCAAAATTTGCCCATGAACATTCCACTAAGGAATTGGGGCAAACTTCTCACATATCACTGAGTGCTGTCCGATTGAAATTTCAACCTCATGATTAGGTTGAAATTGGATTACCACCACTGAGCATTTTTTCTGATATTATCGCCAGTATTCAAATCCAAGCGTTCAACGTCTTAGGTGGACAAGCTGTCCTCTACGCTACGGTGCCCTCCTGCCACGAAAAATATACTCCGTCCACCGGGACTGGATGCCCCCACAATATCAAAAAAGTGTCAGTTCTTCCCTCACCTCCAGGTCTATCAATCTTTCCAGTGTTTTAAGTATAAACGGTAATAGACTGATTCGCCTATAATCCTTCGCAGTACTGTTTTTTATTTTTCACACCTTAGCACTCTGACCTCCCTTCATGCCCTTAGTATGTAGGACAATGCCAGTCTCGCCCTGAAAATCCGTTCCAGTCATGGCAGAGTCGCTTTAAGGCCCTTTTGCAGTTATGCCGGTAAAGGCAAATCGGAACTGGGGCAAACTTCTCACATATCACTGAGTGCTGTCCGATTCAAATTTCAACCTGAATGATAAGGGATCCTATTTTATTGCAGAGTTTGAACGGCGTTCCACGACACCTCTTGATGGAAAGTTTTAGCATGGCATAATACCTCACAAATGTCGCCAGCATTGGGAAATTTTTTTCTGCTGTTCTCGCCAGGATACAAATCTAGGCCTTGAGCGTCGTTGGCGGACATGCTGAACTCTGTGCTACGGTGGCATCCTGCCACGAATAATATAATCCGTCCACCGGGCTGGATGTCCCCACAATATCACAAAAGTGTCATTTATTCCCTCACCACCAGGTCTATCAGTCTTTACAGTGTTTTAAGTATAAATGGTGACTGATTGATTCGCCTATAATCCTTTGCAGTACTGTAGTTTATTTTTCACGCCTTGGGTACAATGCCAGACTCGCCCTGAAAATCCTTTCCAGCCATGGCAGCGGGACGCCAAGCCCCATTTGCAGCAATGCCAGGAGAAGCAAATCGTGTGGACGATCTTCTTCTCTTCTTCTCCTCGTCAACGCCGATATTGATATGATTTTCCAAGGACTCAGCACCCTTCTTGGCTGTTTGGAAAATATGTCTCCATCAGAAGTTCTACCATCTACTATCTCCTGGCTCTTGGTGTGAGTTTCTTTCTCTCTCCTCAGAGAGCTTGTCATGATATGATCTTTGGAGAGCTCATTGCGCAATCTAGATGCATCATCCATCGTCATCGTCCAGCAACTCCTTTTCACTCTCCTCTTCTTCTTTTTGAACCTGCCCAGGGCCTCATGATATTTGTCCAAGCCCTCTGTCGTGTTATCATTCTTCGTATTGTTAAATAGCCCCATACCTTCCTTCCTGAGTGCTTTTAGTTTCGGTGTGCACCACAATTGGTTCGTCTTAGCCGGC
Source organism: Stomoxys calcitrans (assembly GCF_963082655.1). Lineage (NCBI taxonomy): Eukaryota > Metazoa > Arthropoda > Insecta > Diptera > Muscidae > Stomoxys > Stomoxys calcitrans. The sequence goes on along the minus strand of NC_081554.1, from coordinate 186,951,559 downwards.
GAATTATTATTAAACTGAGGTAAGTTTCATTTTCATTGAAGGTTTCAGCACTCTTCCCGGCTGTTTGGAAATTGTGTCTCCATCAGAAAATCTACTGTCTCTGGTTCTTGGTGTGAGTTTCATCCTCTCTTCTCTGGGAGCTTGGCATGATGGGATTCTTGGAGAGCACATTGCGCAATTTAAATGCCTCATCCATCATTATTGTCAAGCAATTCCTTTTTACTCTCCTCGTCTTCTTTTTGAACCTTCCCAGGGCCTCATAATATTTGTCCATGCCCTCCGTCGTGTTCTCACTCTTCGTCTTGTTCAATAGCCCCCTACCTTCCTTCCTGAGCACGTTTAGTTCCGGTGTGCACCACGATTGGTTTGTCTTAGCCGTCGAATTATTATTAAACTGGGGTAAGTTTCATTTTAGTCGAATCAATTTGTCTGTCGTCAACAACATTATTTTAATTTTTGTAGGTTAAGGGAGCGTATAAGTAATAATAATTATTTGTCATATACAACTAAATCTTCATTGTTGATTGCAAACGAATTGATATGAATCTATTTTGAACAATTTCATGAAAAACACAAGCAAATTGTTCATACTATAGGAGAAATATTCATGAGTGCAATGAAATTTTAGTTAAAAATAAGATCTTCGAAAATTGTTTTCACACCAAACTAAACATTTTATTGGAATTGAATAATCATTTTAGTATTTTGATCTGCGACTTCATATTATTCGTTATTTTAAAACACCCCATGATTATCCCTTTATTAATTAAAGCTTGAAAAATTAATCAAGCTTTTAATTAGAAAAGTACTCCGCATTCCAAAATTTTAGTAATTCTAACTGCTAATGCAAAAGCCTATCATTTTCGTTTCTTTCAAATAAAAGCATTAAACATCTAGTAGCCCGGATGGAGAAATTAAATAAAATAGCTTTCAGACACGTGATTGTCATTCTAAAACGTTTGTTACCTAATTTTCAAAAGTCTTACAAAATAAATACAATGTAGCCTTTGGGAATATAAACAGTAAGTGGAATACAACAATGGATTGGAATTTGGTTGAATACAAAAAAAAAAAGATGAAAATACTAAGTAAAGAAATAATCAAAGCAAACAACGAAAAATCCTCCATTGTGAGTTTATTAAACTTTGAAAGAAATCCATGGAAGGTTATCTGTTATTTGGATAAAATGGAAAGAAGAAATTTTGTTTAAGATTTCCTTTGCATCCTTTGTTCCATATCTTTACCCAGTGTCTTAGCTCATTAGACAAGATATCTAAAGTAGACCTTCTTTTGGCCACATTCTTTCTAACGGTTGAGGCCACAACATTTCAAGACAAAATCACTTTCAATTGTTTAGTGTTTTTGTTGATTTAAGCGATAAGCAAAGCTAAGTAGTCCATTGAAGTGCCCAATGAGTTGAAAACACGTAAAGAAAATAAATAGATGGAGAGGTGATAGAGAATATATTTAGAAGTCCTAGCAGTGAATGCAAAGATTTGTGAAATTTGCACAAAGGCTTGAAGGCAACGGAAGTTTGAATGAAGTTAAATATATATTTAAGAATTCAAAGTAAATGTAGCTGCTAGAGACATAATTGAAATGACAAAATTTTAAAGAAAATTTCAAATAAATTTTCTATAAAGACAAAATTTTAAGAAATTATTCTACATTCCAAATTTTTATGAAATTTTTTGTAAATACAAAATCTCAGTGAAATTTTTTCTAAATACCAGCTCTCAAATACCATTTATTCAAACACCATTTTGGCATTGGTTTCAGGGGAGTTTATAGGATGAGGCGTCTTGGCCCCAAATTGGTTATCAGATTCGTTTAATAATCTAAAATACGATTCATTTGCGCCACATATTGGAATAATCAATAAATTTTGAACCTTTTGGGGGTGTTTTAGGAAATGGGCGGTGTCCCAAATACATGGTCTTGAATTTGGATATCAGATTCGAATTCTACTCCCTAAATACCATAATTTGAGTCCCATATTGCAACGGTGAATAATTCCTGATTGTGGGGTGTTCCGGAAAAAAGTGTTTACCCCTAGAAAATTGGTCCCGAAAGTGGGTACCAATTTCGTGCTCTACTCCCCAATACCTTTCATTTGAGTTCTACATTGACATGGCCGGTAAGTATGCCCGATTTAGTGGGGTGGTCCCCGAAACACTTAGCCCTGGAAATATATCAGCATTGTGCTCTATTCTCATGTATCTGTATATTATTTATTTGAACATCATATTGCCATTGGTCTCGAAATTGAATATAAAATTCGTTTTCTAATCTCAAATACTTTTCATTTAAACCCCTTATTGCAAAAGTCAACAAATATATCCGGTTGGGGTATGGGTCCCAAAAGCTGTCAATATCGAACTCTACTGTCTTGAAAACTCAAATCGAATTTGTGAGCAAATACATACTATTTAGGACGTCCGTAGACGTAGACAGTTGGTCCCGAATTCATACTCTGCTCCCATTTATGCCCCATATTTCCATAGTCAGTAAACATAACCGGATTGGGGGGATGGGGTGGCCACTCAATGACTTGGCCACTCAGATTCGTGTTCTACTCTAAAATTCCTCCCTTCCTTTTTGGGTGGTGTCGCTTTATAGGCAATGTTTCCCGAATATGCATATCAGATTCGTGCTCTACTTCACAAGACTTTTTATTTGAGCCCCATTTTGCAATGGCCGTAAATTTGTCCTCCTTGGGGAATGTTTTTGGGAGGGGCGATTTTTTGGGGAGGACACTTGGTCCCACATTTGGATATCAGATTCGTATTCTACACTCAAATACCTTTTATTTAAGCCCCATATTTCCGTGGTCAGTAAATAAGTCTTGTTTGGGGGTGTTTTGGGGAAGGGGTGGACCTCCACAAACTTGGTCTCACAATTGGATATCAGATTTGTAGTCTACTAACGAATACCTTTAATTTGAGTTCCATATTGACTTAGTCCATATTGACACCCGATTTTGGGGTGTTTTAGGGGTTGGAGTGGTCCCCCAAACACTTGGTCCATTTGGATATCACATTCGTATTCTATTCGCAAATACCTTTCATTAGAGTCCCATATTGTCGTAATTTGTCTATGAATATATTTGGTGCGTTTTGGGGGTGAGCGGCCTCCCTAGGCACCCGATCCGAAATTTTGATACCAAATTTTTTTATTTTTTTAGGTTACTATAAGAGAGCACACAAAACTTCGCATAAATCACGCCACCCATCTCCGAAATTCGGCGTTTCTGATAATTAGGGTAAGGGGCCATGTGTTTGCTATCGAAAACTTCGCTTGAGGTGCATACTGGGCCTACCACTGAATTGTCAAAGAATATTGGTTTTGACACAAAATTTAAAAAAAATAAATTGTAATTACCATTTATTGTAGTTCTATTGGATAATGACAGCACACACGATTGCGTCCCACAAATTATTGAAGGCTGATCCCTATTCCATACAAAATGATTCGAAACAAGGTCATATCAATTCATTTGCAATAAATATCCAGTATTTAGTTTTATGAGAGAAATATTTTTTATTGCTTATACGCTCCCATTTCCTACTACTACTACTACTATGTCAAGCTCACATACTGCTGAAGAGTTTTGTATGTGTGCAGAAGTTTACGGTTGGCATATGAAATTTAAAAGAAAATGTTTTCAAATAGAAAATTTTAATAAAAATTTTCTCTGCAAACGATATTACAACTTTCTCTACTACAAATATTTAATTAAATTGTCTTAAAAAATTAGATTTCAATAAAATTTTATTTAAATTTTCTCTCAAGACAAAATCATAACATAAAGAAAGAAACTCCTGTATACCATTGACCTTTTCGCTATAATTGAGATTCCAGTAAAAACTTGTCTAAACACAAAAATTCCATAAAATTTTCTCCGAAGAAATAATACAAACGAAGCTTTCCCTCAAAACTAAATGTCACTAAAGTTTTCCCTAAAAACAAACTATATATTCCCTTAACATAAAGTTTCAATAAAATATTCACCAGGGACATAAATTAAATGACTTTTTTGCTTAAGACAAAATTTTAGTAACATTTATTGTAGGTGTGAGAACGAAGTTGCTAAAACTTTACCTTTTGAACGCAAATTTCTATGCACACACAAACTTGTCACTTATGTCACCGAAGATTGATTTGTTTTCTATAGAAAATGAGTTGAAACTTAGTCACATCAATTCATTTGCAATAACTATCGAATATTTTGTTGAATGACACAAATAATTATTCACACTTATACGCTCCCATAACCCTCTAGCAATAAAATCTATGTTTCTTGGGAAAACGAATTGAGACGGAGAAAATGCAAAATATCTTAGGTTTGTATAAGCCCAAGCTAAGATACTGTGAAATAATTTTGTATGTGTGCAAAATTTTGCCTGAAGTTTTAGACTCGTTTTTGCTATTCTCAAGCTTCTATCGCATTAATATTGACAGTTTCTAACAATAAAAAAAAAAAATACTTTTCCCCCGTCTCAATTCCCTTGAGTATGAGTTGAGATGGGGGAAAATACAACATACCTTGGATTTTTTCAAACCGAGGCTAATTCACTGTGGTTTTTGAATTTGCGCAGACATTTTCTTCTGGCCTTAGACTTTCGCAAGCATCCATAGCATCTTTAGTAGAACTTGGATTTCAATAAAATTTTCGCACAAGAAAATTCTATTGAAATCTCGTCTAAGGACAAACATTTCATAAATTTTCCTCTGAAGACAATATTTAAATGAAACTTGCCCTTAAGACTAAATGTCACTAAAGTTTTCCCTAAATACAAACTTTTATTTTCCCACAACACAAAGTTTAAATGAAATATACCTAAAACCCAACATTTTAATGGCATTTTCCTAAATGCTAAAATTTTGATTACATTTATTGCAGCTGTAAGAATGGATTTCCTAAAAGTTATCCCAATTTTTTCTTGAATTTCACCGCACACATGAATTTGTCATTTATACTATGGAAGCTCGATTTTCTTTAAATAAATAATGCTTTGGAACTATGTCATATCAATTCATTTGACATAAATATCGATTATTTAGCTGTATGGGTCAAATAATTATTATTATTCATACGCACCCATAACCTTATAATTAATTTAAAAAAAATGTACTTCGTTAATGGCAAGCGAATTGTTACGAAAAAACGCAAAAAACGTAGATTTTTATAAAATCAGGCTAACATATTACGAACGAATTTTGTATGTGGGCAGAAATTTCGCTAAAATCAGGCTAACATATGGCGAACGAATTTTGTATGTAGGTAGAAATTTCCCTGTAGACTAGGCTTTCCCTATACTTTTGCAAGCACATATAGCATCCAAATTTAAACTGAAGCAGAAGATGCATTTCGATGAAATTTTAATGAAAATGTCTCCAAAGTTTTAATGATATTTTCCTTATAAACAAAATTTGGATGACATTTTTTTGTAGGTGATAGTACAGTGCTCGTAAAACTTTTCCTTTATACTTGCGAATTTCTACCCACACGTGTACTTGTCGCTTATGCTATGGAAACTTCATGTCTATGCTGTAATAATTAATTTAGAGCTATATCGTATTAATAATATATAGTTGTATGGGTCAAATAATTATTATAACTTATACGCTCCCATAACCTTTTAATTAAGAAAGCCCGTTTCTAAGTTAATCGAATGTATACTTTGAAAATAAAAAATAATAAATAATTCAAAACCTACCTCTTTTAGCCAAATTTCTATGCATACATGGAAAATTAGAAATGTTATGGAAGCTTAACCCCTTTTCTGCATAAAATAATTCTGATCTACGTCATATCAATTCTTTTGAAATATTTATTCAGCATTTACTTGTATTAGGCAAATAATTTTTATTACTTATACGCTCCCATAACCTTAAAAATAAAAAAATAAATATTTAAGGTAAGCGAATTGATATAGGAAAAATGAAACATACACTAGATTGCTACTATTCCACGATAGCATACTGTTGCAGAATTTTTTATGTGTGCAGAATTTAACATTGCATTTTGCATACTTAATAAAATGGAAATAAAATCTCTAAAGACAGTATTTCAATTTTCTCTTCTACAAAATTTTGAAGAAGTTTTTTCCGAAGAACAATTTGAACATAATTATCTCTAAAGAAAAATTTTTAAAAAAAATTTCCCTTTCTGACAAAATTTTTGTAAAATTTTCTTTAATGGCTAAACTTCAGTAAAAAAAATCCCCCATAAATATTCAGGGGAAGTTTTCAGTAGACGGAGTTTGATTGAAATTGACTGCAAAAATTATATTTCAATTAAATTTCTTTTATAGACAAAATTTTAATGATGTTTTCTTATTGGTGTTGGAATAATGTTCACAAACCCTATCTTGTTTTGACGAAATTTCTTCGCACACATAAATATACCATAAATATTATGGAAGCTTGACTCCTATTCTGCTTAGGATAGTTTGGAATCAAATCATATCAATTCATTTGAAATAATTATACAGTATTTTGTTATATGAGTCAAATAATTTTTATTACTTATACGCTCCCATATCATATAATGCAATGTTAAAGGCAAACGAATTGATATAGTGAAAATGAAACATACCTAGATTTTCAATGAATCTAAGCTAATATCCTGTAAACGAATTTTTTATGTGTGCAAAACATAAGTAGTTTTCGATTTTAATAAAAGTCTGTCGCTCTCAAAACTGAAAAGTAGAAAAAATTCAACCCAATTTTCGCTGAAGGCACAGTTTCAGTAACATTTGCCGTGGTGACTAGAATACATGGGGCGGCAGACGGACGAAGGGACAGATGTATTAGGAGACGGCCATACGTTCATAAAGTTTACAAATTATTTTGAATACTTTCCTCGTTGGCTTTTCACACAAGAACACAAAGTTAAGGGGCCTGAAACTATAATAGGGGCATAGGTTTAGAAAAATTAGAACGGACAGTTTTCCTAAAAATAGACAACATGCTCTAAAAAAATGGAAAAAAATTAATCAAAATTGAAGTTGTACAGCCTTATTCAGAAAACTTAACCAAGCCTTAAATTAGTTAAGTTAAGTTTTGTGAATACCGTTGGTAGAATTTTGATTTTCTCTCATAATTTTCCACTTTATATCCAGTTTTTCGTTTTTTACCCGAAACATTCAAGTAGATTTTCTTTACATTTTCTTAATTATAAACAACTACCATGTGCTGCATTGTTCATTTTTAATCTTTTTTTGTTGCGATACTCTTTACTCCTACCCAAGATGTTTTTGTGCTTCTTCATTTTGCCGTTGCTCTGTGACAATTATAATGAAGAAGATGCCCAAAATTGATAAGACTTAACAGTTGGAGAGAAGTGAAACAAAAGTTTAACAACACTTCATGAAAGACGACAACACGAAACCCTTATCATTGCTGCTGCTATTGTCATTGTTGTTTGTAGCGCTGGTGGTGTTGCTGGTTTCTGTGTTTTATTGTCTTACAGAGTGTTGTCAACTTTTAGTTGTTATTTGTCTTATAATTGCTTGCATACTTTGAGGCATTTAACAGAAATTACTCGCATTGCGTTTTTCATTTTCTCCCCCACTCTCTTGCTTCTCGTCAATTCTTTAGAAAATTCTATATCTTTTGTTAGCAAAGCAAAATACATTTAAAGTCTATTAGACACGATTGTCTTTAATTCCCTTTTTGTAAGTGGAAAGCACGTAGTTGGGGAGGTATAGAGACCTACTACAAGAGTAACACATCATAGTCATTGTTTTCTCTGCAATACAAACAAACAACAAAACTTAAGAAGAGGAAGAAGACAGATAGAAAAATGTATAGAAAGAAACAACTTTAAATAGCTGAAATTCTTTTATTTTTATTTAAATTGAAAAACTTTTCTTTTGCATTTTTGTGTAACACATTAAAATCAGCCTGAAGTTATTTGTAGACTACTTTTAGGGGGGAAATTCCTAGCATTTTAAGCTTACTCCTCCCCATAACGCCCACCATTTTAACTAGCAAGTGAAACGAAACTGAGACACATAAACATGACAATAGTTTGAGAAACTTTCTCTCTCTGAAAAGAAATGTAATTTTCAAAAGCATTTTGAAAGAGAAACCCCACATTTCAAGTGTGATATGTCTTTATAAGGCTTTTGTTTGTAAGACCGCCCGCTATACTTTTATTTGTGTTAATTATGTGATTTCTAGCAAAATCGTTGGAATTGTTGAGATATTCAAATTAGAAACAACAATTCGTTAATGAGCAAACATTTACTTTATTAATTATTTTAATATGTGAAGCATAGTTGGTTCTATTTGGTCTCTTATTAACATAGTGCCCAAATGTATGC